>NC_056734.1:852812375-852969385 GCF_019279795.1 Protopterus annectens
AAAGGGACCACGCCCACATGCTGTAGGGATTTATAGTGGGTGGCTGCCATGACAGTGGTAATTGGAAGTAGTACACATGTGTAATTATATATATATGGCTATCTGGATAAGTATATGTACATATATTTCCACCATATGTCCTAGACATGGAGTGGAGCCCTACCCCAGCCCCTATAGTCCCACAGTCGTTGTGTAAGGGGATGTCAGATATGTATAGCAGGTATATTACTAGACTATCACTACTGTCATTAGGATTGTCTTCACAGAAATGGTGTGTGTGGAAGGTGGCATCTGCTTATAACATGTGTGCCATTGGCTACTACATTTCATTTTCACTTTTAAATAGGGCACATTTAAAATAACATGTCACAGCCAGCCTATTATGATTTGTTAGCAATTATTACTCTTAAAACAACAGTACCTAGAATTCATAGATATGTATATATATATATATATATATATATATATATATATATATATATATATATATATATATACAAAATATACATATAAACAACATAAATAGTACAGAAAATATATAAAGTATAAAGAGTTTTAAATATTCAGACAGCCTTTCTATATTACAATTAAAACATCTTTAAAATACTATAAAATGTTACAAAACTAAAGGTTCTTCCTTTGTCTTTTTACCAGTACAGGTTTCAAACTAACTGCATTATTCAAACCTGGTTCAGCAGAAGGTACATGTGCATTCTCCCATACAAAGTAGTATGCATGCACCACATACTTTTAAAGGAATACTGAGGGCTCAAATGATAAGAGCAAGTAAGCAAAATACTGAGGAGGATAACTTTATAAACCAGGCTAGAGAAATGATACAAGAATTTAAAGGAAATGGTTATTCCAATCAGATTGTAAATGAAATATATGAGGATATGGTTAGAGGAAGACAAGATAGATACAAACCAATTTTTAGTGTAAATATGTTACAAACAACACATCCACAAGAAAGAAAAGGAACTATAGTTAGATATGTTACTACATTCAATGTCAATACTAAGGACGTACGTTCTGTTATAGAGAAAAATTGGACAATACTAATGGCTATGCCTGAGATTAAGAGTATAGTTGGAGAGAGACCGCAATTTTCTTATAGGAATTCTAAAACACTGAAACAAAAATTGTGTTATAAGGATTTTAGGGAGATTAAAGGAAAAGTTCAATGAAAAAGAGTGACAAGAAAGTGTTATAGCTGTAGTTGTTGTAGTGATATCTATGATGGAGCAGATCATTTTAAACACCCTATAACTAATGAAATGTATACTTTGACAACTACTGTAACCTGTACTACAACCCAAGTGGTATACGTAGCTGCATGTATATCATGTACATCATTCTATGAGGGCAAGACTACAAGGAAATTAAGAGAACGAATAATAGAACACAAATCAGAAATCAGAAGAAATGTGGCCACTAATGCTTTTAGTAAGCATATATCTGAGAACAATAGTACGCATAGGTTTAAGTTTAAAGGGGTAGATACAGTGATTATGGGAAATAGAGGAGGTGACATCAATAACATGCTAGAGTTGAAGGAATATGAATGGATTATCGGACTCCAGGCAGATGCTGAACCAGGTTTGAATAATGCAGTTAGTTTGAAACCTGTACTGGTAAAAAGACAAAAGGAGAACTTTTAGTTTTATAACATTTTATAGTATTTTAAAGATATTTTAATTGTAATATAGAAAGGCTGTCTGAATATTTAAAACTCTTTATACCATATTTTTCTATACTATTTATGTTGTTTATATGTATATTTTATTTGTGTATATATATATATATATATATATATATATATATATATATACATATCTATGAATTCTAGGTACTGTTGTTTTAAAAGTAATAATTGCTAACAAATGACGATAGGCTGGCTGTGACATGTGATTTTAAATGTGCCCTATTTAAAAGTGAAAATGAAATGTAGTATTTTATATACTGATGAAGGGTGGTTAGCCCGAAAGCTTTGCATTAAATTTTTATCTTGGCGTAGTTTACCTATTTGGAGTTTCTTCTTCACAGCACTGTTTACTGGTCTTTGCCATTGTCTACTGACAGACATCCTAAGGAAATCATTGTAAAGTACCGCCGCTAGCATGTATTTCCCCTGTGGAGTGCAGCAGAGATATTGGCCAATACAGTCCAGAGGTATACACATAATCCCTTAGTACACAGCATGTGTACCAGGCCTGACAATATGGATGTAGACAGCCATGTAGATGGGTATAACACATAACGGCTGGTATACATTTACCGCAATTGGTTTTGGATTCACACACTCCTGTCTGGCCTGACACATAATGACTGCTGGTACAGGGGTGCCATGGACAGATACTACATCTGTACAGCATCCCACTGCTCTGTCTGACATACATGACTTTTAAGGGAGGCCTGGCAGCAGTACATCTGGCAAGTGTCTGCACATGACATCTCACTGAGTAAGTACACTAAGCTGCTAGGCATGTAACAATACACTCTGCAGGCTACAGGCAGACTGGCTCAACACTGGCCTACATCTCGTATGGGAGAATGCGCATGTACCTGCATTTATAGCAGGCTCAATGACCATTTCACAGCACAGGGTGAGATACACCTGTGCGACAGTTCTTAACCACAACCAATGTGAACACAACCACAGCCACATATGGTAAGCTAGCATAATATTACAGTATATGGACTATCTGTTCTACACCATCCTCATATGTACCACTCACAGAATGACTCTCCATATACTGGGCTGCTACACAGTTTGGTCTGATGGCTGTCTGTGGTATGGGACATGTGTGTATATGGCCCTACAAACATGTATGGCAAAATGGTACCATACAATGGGGCAGCATATAACATCAGATAGAAGGGGAGCTAGAACAATGACATCTACCACAGTCTGTACACAGGCTAAAGTACATATTAACAATACACATACTGCCGACATTCACCGTCACTACACAGACCTCAGTACTGTACAATCATCCACAGAATGTCCAGGTTATGTCATGAAATATAACCCCTACTGTACATGACATGTGTAGCAATCTGAAATATCACTGGCTTGTTATCAGATATGATGACACTATTTATGGTGTACAGCACATATGCACCACTTCATGCATGACATATGTACAAAGGCTGACAGAGGTGTGTCTGCCAGCACATACACTGGGCCATTATAGACATGTTGCTGTGATAACCTCATAAATTTACCATTGTAACGGCATTTGTTGCAACATATGTCCTATGAGGGATATGAAGTCAGCAACTGTCATGGCCTTCACCATCTACAGACTGCAATCCTCACACTACCTTCTGCATTCCAAAGATAGATGCACCATGGCTAACACATGAAACCAAAGGCACAACACTGCCCAGTCTGCAGAGGACCCTGCAGATGGGGATCCCTCATATACATGGAACTGACATGGCAGGTATTGCGATATGTACGACAGGCATATCCAGACAAACACTGTTAAACCAACATTACTCCACATGCAGTATAGCAGCACTTACAGTTTGCAGTCATGTCAGGCACATCCCCCTCCTGTTTGTTGCCCTCTTTCTACAGTGCATGTTGTTAGAGGTAAATCCCCAATCAATCTCAGATGCTGTTTGCCAAACAACAGATCTAGTTCCTGCTCACGGTGACTGAAAAGGGCCAACACCACCATGATACTCCTAGGTATTGGAGTGTGTTTCCATGCAATTGGCTATGGAAATGTTACCACAGCTGTTCCACATGCAATCAGCTAGGGGAGGGCTGCAATTCGTGCAGAGGCCATAAGCTGATCATGAGCATCACTTAGAATACACATGCTGCTGCCTAAGCAAAGCAGGTGTGGGTCTTCACATCCACCAGAGAGGGAGTGGGGGAGGCAGACAGAGGCAAATTCATGTCAGGGAGGGGTGGGAGAGTAAAACATAAGCATGTTTGTGTCACACATCTACCAGCACAGGGTATCAACCCCTCGACAACTATGTAGTGCTATCACAGTTTGATGCAGTTATTGGATGCACCACATGGGTTATCTGCTGTGGAGCACTCAGAACATATATGTGATGGTGAGTGACATCTGCAACAGGGATACGGTAGATATATGGTAGGTGACGTACACTTGCCTGTCTGCATGAACAGGTGCCAGCATCAACACAGGCACACTCACACAGGGACGCACATGCACTGACACACTTGGCAGGGCCAGGAGTGCAACTCATCACCAGTGGGATTGCCACAACAAATTGATGTGCAGGTATCACATGCACCACATGGGTCATACGGAGGTCGTATGGGCAAAGAGTGTGATGAGGTGTCAGACATCAGACAGCATGCTTCAGTATGTCCTGAGGCATTGTAGTGAGTGTGGATGAGGTCATATGCACCATTCAACACACAAACACACAGGGTGCCAGTTCTGACTTGCATGGGTGCATGTCTGCACAGGTGTGCGGTTGTCAACTGTGCCAGCAGGCTGTGCAAGGGTAGAGGATGGGTATTCCTTGGCATCAGGCCACATGACAATGGTCTGCATTGTGTCTCAGGCCTGTAGTTTCTCCATTTGCCCACACAGGTGGGTATTGCATTCCCCATCCAGTCACCTGGGTGACTATTGTGTGTGGCCAATGCTGTGCATCACTTGCCATGTATATGTTCCTTTCTCCAAGACATGGATGGTGTCTGTGATGTGCACACCTCCCACATGCATGTACAGTGATATGTGAAACTGTACCTGGGGTGTTTGGCCCATGGTTTGAACACAGATTATCATCGGATGTGCCAGTCTTGCCCACGTATGGTAGGAACTGGTAATGGGCAGCAGGTTTACCCTGCACCTCCATTGATAGCATGCTAACAGCATTCCCTGATGTCAGTGTCATCTGTTCAAACAGGGCATGTCAGGCATGGTATGTCAGTTGGGAGTCACATGTGAAGGCATCACGGCTGGTGTAGGTGCCCATTTGGGAACATGGTGGAGGTGCCCTGTCTGCATGTATGTGCATATTGGACAGATGGGCAGGGTGACATGCCCTCTGTAGCCCACTACTAACACAGCATAGTTACTATCAGTGGCCAATATGCAGTCTACTACCCACATACTGGCTGTTGCACTCTGGGTAATAGTGGGGCTGCTAACTGTGATTGTCTGGCCTTGAGGTCACATGTCTGGTCATGGCTTTGCACCCCAGCCTCTCAGTAATTTACATCTGTTATCCCTGTATGGTTGACATTGTGATATATATAGTAGGGCCACCATAAAAGAAATGAGCAAAATCACCTCCACATTGCCCACACTAACAACCTCTTCTACACAGGATATAAGGTACAAACACACACCTCTCATATCTGGGAGTAGAACCCCTACCTAACTAG
The DNA here is from genome assembly GCF_019279795.1 of Protopterus annectens. Classification (NCBI taxonomy): domain Eukaryota; kingdom Metazoa; phylum Chordata; order Ceratodontiformes; family Protopteridae; genus Protopterus; species Protopterus annectens. Next base: position 852,817,762 of record NC_056734.1, read on the forward strand.
TTTATTACACTACAGCACTACACAGTTATATTACGTGCCATGGACATTACTGAAGTGCTTCTTCCTCAAAGGTGTATTTCACAATGAATGACATCAGCAGGATTACCAAACTAGGGCATGTCAACTGTACTGCGACTGACTAGCCTAAAATGCATTGTTCCCTACACAGACAGTGAGGCACACACAAAACATCCGCAACTAACATGTGTGGGTACAGAACCCCTGACTGAGATCTATTTTACACTACAGCATTGAGTTGTTATAGGACACACCACATGGATTACTAGAGAAATCTTTCCCCAAAGGTGTATTTCACAATGAATGACATCAGCAGGATTACCAAAGTAGGGCATTTCCACTGTCCTGCAAGTGACTAGCCTAAAATGCATTGTTCCCTACATAGACAGTGAGACACACACAAAACATCGACAACTGACATGTGTGGGTATAGAATCACTGACCACAGCCTAAATCACACTACAGCAAGGAGCAGTTATAGGTCGCACTACAGAGTTTACTAAAGAACTGTCTCCCCAAAGTTGTATTTCACAATGAATAAAATCAGCAGGATTGCCACAGAAGGGCATTTGAAATGTACTGCGAGTGAGTACCCTACAATGCATTGCTCCATACACAGACATTGGAACACACACAAAACATCTAGAACTGCCATGGGTGGAGGATGGAACCCTACCACCATTCTAAATCACACTACAGCAGTACGCAGTTACAGGACATGCTACAGAGATTACTGAGCTACAACCTTCCCAGAGGTGTATTTCTAGGTGGGTGACATTGACAGCCTTGCCAAAGTTGAGTATTTGAATTCTAAGGAGTGTGAGTACCCTAAAAAGCATTGTTCTCTACTCACTCAGACAAACAGATTCACACACACAGTTGCCAAGTCTGAGGTTGGAACATCTACCTACCTACCTACATTATCACACTACAGCAGTAAGTAGTTACAGGATGCACTACAGAGATTACTGGGCTGCGCTCTTCCCAGAGGTATATGTCTAGGTGAGTGACATCAGCAGCCTTGCCAAAGTTGACTATATGAATTGTATGGAGTGTGAGTAGCCTAAAAATCATTGCTCTCTACTCAGTCAGTTGCAAAGTCTGGGGTTAGAACGCCTATCTAACTACTTTATCACACTAAAGCAGTACGCAGTCACAGGACACGCTACAGAGACTACTGGGTTATGTTTTTCCCAGAGGTGTATTTCTAGGGGAGTCACACCAGCAGCCTTGCCAAAGTTGAGTATATGAAATCTACGGATTGTGAATAGCCTGAAAAGCATTGTTCTCTATTCAGTCAGACACACACATACAGATTCACACACAGTTGCCAGGTCTGGAGTTACAACACCTACCTAACTACTTTATCACACTACAGCAGCATGCAGTTACAGGATGCACTACAGAGATTACTAAGCTATGACTTTCCTAGAGGTGTATTTCTAGGAGATTGACATCAGCAGCCTTTGCAAAGTTGAGTATATGACTTGTACAGAGTGTGAGTAGACTAAAAAGCATTGCTCTCTACTCAGTCAGACACACACACACACACACACACACACACACACACACACACACACACACACACACACACACACACACACACACACACACACACAGATGTGAGGTCTGGGGTTAGAACACCTACCTAACTATTTTATCACACTACAGCAGTACACAGTCACAGAAAATACTAGAGATTACTGGGCTTTGATTTTCCCAGAGGTCTATTTCTAGGTGAGTGATATCAGCAGCCTTGCCAAAGTTGAGTATATGTATTGTATGGGGTGTGAGTGGTCTAAAAAGCATTGTTTTCTACTCAGTCAGACACACACAGATTCACACACACTTGCCAGGTCTGGGGTTAGAATACCTACCTAACTACTTTATCACATTACAGCAGTACGCAGTTACAAGATGCACTATGGAGATTACTGGGCTATGATTTTTCCAGAGGTGTATTTCTAGGTGAGTGACATCAGCAGCCTTGCCAAAGTTGAGTATATGAATTATACGGAGTGTGAGTAGCCTAAAAAGCATTGCTCTCTACTCAGACACACACAAACAGTTGCCAGGTCTGAGGTTAGAACACCTGCTTACCTATTTTATTACACTACAGCAGTACGCAGTTACAGAATACGCAACAGAGAAAATTGTGCAATGACTTTCCCAGAAGTGTATTTCTTGGTGAGTGACATCAGCAGCCTTGCCAAAGTTGAGTATATAAATTGTACAGAGTGTGAGTAGCCTAAAAAGCATTGCTCTCTACACAGTCATAGACAGACAGACATGCACACAAACACACCCTCAACAAGTCTGTGGTTAGAACTACTACCTAACTAGTTTATCGCTACAGCAGTAAGCAGTTATGGGAAGCACCATGGAGATTAATGAGCTACAGCTCTCACAAAGGTGTATTTCACATTGGATGACCTCAGCAGGCTTGTCATAATACTACTATGGGGAGGGCGGTTTGTGCATGGGCCATAATCCATTCATAACATGCCACATGTGGGCACACATGGGGTTATATGTCATATGTGTATACAGCTACTAGATGACTACTTCCTTGTACAGTCATGTTGCAAAGCTGGCACGAGCACCACATAGTCTTGCATGCTGACAGATACTGGTGGCTGGTATCTGCAGTGAGTGACATCTGCACCTCATGTGTTTGGGGCCCTTTGGCTGTGTGCTGGGTGGGACAGGCCTGGATGGCTCCTTGTCATGGTCACCCTCTTCTACACATCTATGTCCATCTATCTTTGGATATTTATAGTGTGTTGTCCTTACATATATCTCTGTATTCCTATCCACTGTGTGTGCAAGGCAGGACTGGTGCATACTGAGATGTGTATGCACTAAGAACTGCAACTACCAGAAATGTCTGGTCCACTAATGTTTGCAGACATGGCCTTTATGTGTTAAAGTGTGTGACCATGCCCAGTATGGCCATCTGGATTGCATGTGTGGATCAAGTCCAGGTAGTTTGTCCTGCGGTGCTGACCTTTGTGTTGTACACCAACAGGTAGCATGCTGTGTCTGCAGTGTATCCATCGGTCATTTAGCATTGACTGTTGCTACATTTCTGCATAGCGGGGGGGGGGCGGAGGCAGCTGACAGTTTTTACATTTCTACACAGGAGTGGGGGGGCACACCTGACTGTTACTATAAGTGTACGTAGGATGGGGGGCACACCTGACACTTTTACACATTTGCTAGGACTGTACTGGTATATCTGGTACTCCAATTCAGTCTGTAGTCTTACCTATCATGCTGGCTAGAGGCATACCAGTGTACTACGGATCTTAGCTTTAACTATCTACATATTAGTTTCTGACTTCCTAGCCTTCACATCTTACATCCAAATGCCTGGTCTGCTGTAGTCGGTCTGTGTAGGCCTGGGGGGGGGGGGGGTGTTACACATAGAGCTCATTCAGAGGCCATAGTACAGCATTTGTTAGTGTTTGTCTACACCTATCCTGCTGGCTGTAACTGTTGTTGGGTTATGTGACCCCCCAACTGGCATGTGTGAGCCACTTACCTTGTGGGTGTCCCAGAATTGAGGGTGGTGCTGCAGGGCTGTCTATGTCGGATGCACATAGTACACTCCCTATACATGGTTGAGCACAGGTAGTATCATGTTTGGCATCCCTTTTACTGTATGTGCGAGTCAGAGCGAGGTGTGATTCCCTGGGTCCCTACTGTGTCAGTGCATGTTCTATGTGCTGCCTCTTTGCCAAGGTCAGGGCATACTGGGCATGCCTCCTTCTGCCTACTGGGGCAGGCTCAGGATGTTCCTCCCCCGAGTCACTCTGTGCCTGTGCAGGCCTTGGCAATGGTAGGGGGCTGTGTGGCCCTGCCCCATGCTGTTCCTGCTGCAGCTGCTTACTCAGGATCATATTGTGTAGCATGGCACATACAAGGACAATTTGGGTACATGTAGTTGGTAAGTACTGCAAGGCTCCACCAGATGTGTCCAGACACCAGAACTGTGACTTGAGCATCCCAAACACATGCTCTATTAGGATTCATGTTTGTGCGTGTGCCTCATTATGGAGTTCCTGTTCAGGTGTGTGTGCATTTCTGATGGGTGTCATCACCCATGGCTCCAGTGCATATCCAGCATCCCCCACTAGGTGACTATGTGGGATGTCCCCATTGGCAAATCTCTGGTACAGCTGCGTCAGATGCCAGATGTAGGAATCATGGTAGCTTCCAGGTCAGCCAGCACACACATCCATTACTATGCCCTGGGCATCACACACAACCTGGCAGTTGATGGAGGGGAAGCCCTTGTGGTTGATGCAGACCCTACCCCCTACTGCACTCAGTCTATTGCACCCACTACCTCAGGGTATTCTACTATTTGGTGGAAGAGACGCATATTGCTGACCAATGCCTCACGGTTGATGGGGAAATATACATGCTCACTGACACGTGCTGACATGGCATCCAGGAACTGGTAGAGTTCCCTGGATGCTGATGCCTGTGAGATCCCGATTATATCCCCAGTTGGCCTTTGAAAGGTACATGTAGCTAGTATTTGTAGGTCTACACATACCTTGGTATCCACTGAGATGGGTTCCCCTATGTTAGTTCTGTGTGTGAGGTGTGGCCGACACAGCTCAACAATTTGCTGTAGGAGGTCTCTGTCCACCCTATAGCGCTCCACTATCTCCAGCTCATGTAGCCCTTGGTAGGTTACCCTGGGTCTGTACACTCTTCTCCATCTCCACACTGTGCGTTGCTCAGCAGCATTCACATCCTCACCACCCTCAGCCTCTTGCACATGCTTGTTTATGATAGCAAAAGCAGCCTCTAACATTTTTTCTCTTGCTTTTTGTTTTGTAAAATTTCCCCATTTGTATACACCGGTGGTGCAGAGTTTTTGGGAAAAACAAGGAAGAAAGGTGTTTGCATAGTTTATAGTGGTATGCTGGGCTGGGCTGGACTGCTGCCTGTGTGATTTGCTGATTCTGATACATTTCACCTGTCAGCTAAGCTAGTTCTCCTTGTTTACCTTCCTACTGCTGTTTTCCCCTCCCATTGCCTTCCTGTTTAAGCCTGTGTGTGCGCCGTGCAAACGGAGTGCTCAAATGTGCACAGAGCTGCTATTTCCTGGTTTAACTTATTTTTTCTTCCTGTAAAACCCGGTGTGTGGCGTGCACACCTGCTTACACTTTGTAAAGAGTGCTAGGCAGGTTTAGACACACCCCTAGCTTAGCTGTACTAAGCTAGGAGCATTCCCGAGCCACAGGACTCCAATCTGCTTACAGTATGCCTGACACACCCCCCATGATGTCACCTATATCCTAGTCTTGCACCCAGCTATTAATACTTTTACACTGATGGAACCTGTCTCACATGCTGGGGAAACTGGGATTCACTATCCTTCCCCTCATTTGCATAGGATTGCCTGTTAATGCATAGTTACATGTCTCACACTGAGCCTCCCTCTTAGCAACCACTACTCACTGGCCAGGTTGTCTTCTGCCTGCCATTGACTTGCATGGCAGAATACTGATTTTAGTTAGAATGCCCATTTTAAGTTTATTTTCTTATTTCCCCCGATTCCATTTGCGTGCCGCTGCCCTATGTTTAAATAGCCGAGATCGGCAAAAAAAAAAAAGTTGATTTTTTTATTTTTTAAACAGTTTGTAATACCAATAGCCTTATACTTGGTCATTGGCATGCTTCCTTAATGATATGCAGCCTTTATTTGGAGCTGTCATAGCTCCGTTTTGGAATTTGCAGAAATGTACTCGGTTACTAACTGATTGCACTAGTCTTGCACGGACTATTGCAAGCTTCCTGGATTGCAAAATCACCTCATTTGCATGGATTTCTCCTGCAAATGAGGTGATTTGCATACCAGGGCTTAGTCCGTGCAGGATTAGTGCTGGAGCTCTCATGCACGCCCCTGCTGGCTGTTCCTGGATCGCACGGCAGACATATTGCCTGCATGACCTCCTGCACTCATCTTGCACTCCGTGCAAGCTTATGAGAATCTGGGTGAATGTCTTTCTGAAAGCAAGGCATTATCTTTTACTGCTAAAAATGGACAAAATTCATATTCATGGTTTTCTAGCCCACAGATAGGCAAAAGTATTTGATATGACTAAATGATGGGCAATGAAAAAAAAAAAGAAGTTAATAAATGAGAAACATAATTTTGCACATAATATGACAAATTTGTACTCAAGTGAAAAAACAGTCATGAATTCATACTGAAAAGACATCAATGTCATCACTGAGGTGAACTAGACATTACTTTATAATGGTAATACAAAAGTAACTATCTACAATAACATAGTTATAATGTGGGGCTATACCCTCAGAACCCTCTACTTCCTACACTTCAGCATTTTAGGATGCATAACAATAGAGGGAAAGAGTTCTTGTTTTTCTAAGAAAACAACAGTTACTCTAAATTAATGAGAACTTAAGGTCTGTATGTTTACTAATCAGATATTAAGGAAAAGAGACCGTTATTGCAGCAGTGAAGCCTGTTGTAAAACATGTAAATGAAATTATTCCTATCCTTTCCATCTCTCTTAGTTATACTAAAGGTGACTCTCCCCCAGATTTACTAATCTGCCATGCAGGACTAAACTAGTCCTGCAAGTAAGTGGCAGTTTAAGAGGATGGCAGTGTGCCATGCATATTAATGAAGGCACGCTGCCTGAGCTCCAAATCCTACAGTGAGCGTGGACGAGTGCACGGGGCATGTCTGAGAGCAGACCTCTCAGAATAAACATGCCCCTGCAAAGTAGAACAGAAGAAAGTGTAAATAAATGAGCAAAACCGCTCATGGGTGTCCGCATATCCCCACCAACAGTCCCCATGTGTTTGACAGCAACAGTACATTTAAATAAAAGGAAGAAACCCTTGTATTTATTTTTTTTAAAACCCCGAGTACAGCTAACCATAGGTGCATGGGTTTGCCCATCGCTTAGTTACGGTTAAAGCAGCTGAAAAGGCTGAAGAGGATAACAAGGAATATATATGTAAATGAAACAACACAGCAGTAGTGTAGTGGTTAGAGCATACACCTAACGAACAAGCATTCCCGGTTTAAGTCCCACTGCAGCACATATCATTTTCCATGTGAAACCTGTATATGAACATATGTTTGCATCTTTTTGCCCTATAACGTACATAATAATATTTAAATGTGAACTGGAGTACTGCATGAAATGCACATGTGAAGTGTCAGTGTCATAATGGATAAGGCACTAGTAAGCAGGTTTAAGCACAAATAAGTGGTAGTAAGCGTGTCTAAGTGTGTTTGCGTGGGGGTAAGCATTGCCCACACAGATTTAGCAAAGTATAAACTAACTGAGTGTAAGAAACTTTAACTGGAGGTTAGCAGTGCTCACCATCATGCAAAATCTGCACAAACCCGCTTACAACCGCTTTAAAGTGCCGTAATCACTCTGGATCCAATGGCCCATGTTCTGCCCAGCAACAAAATAAACTGCCTCTGCAAGGCTCGCACCCATGACTCTGTCCACTATAGTCACAGTAGTTGACCACTAAGCCATCATAGCAGTCGATATGAATGAGGTATCAGCAAACTAATCCTCACCACAGGAAAATCAAACCAAACATGTCAACTGAATCTATGTACAATGTGATGTTGTATAACCTGCCACAGAACATAAATATGTGAACTGGAGTACTGCAGTAAGCATAGATTTGAGGTGTTATTGTAATAAAGTGTAGAAGTCCCCAAGTCTCCATACAGTTTATGTACACATGAATCACGGATTCCAGACACATATATAACTTGTAATGAAGAATAAATCATTGCCAAATGGCAAATATAGTGCTAATGAACTATGAAGCAATGCTAACCACAGCACAGCTCATGTTAGTAGGTGTAAGCAATGTGTAGGGGAGCCAATTCAATCTGCCTAGTGGTATACCTCTTTAGGCAGTGCCAACCTCATGTAGGCAGGTCTGCCCATAGCTTAGCCTTTTCATAGGTTCATAGGTTCATAGGTTCATACTAGGCTATCTACCCTAGGGCATTTATAAGCCTAGCCAGAGTGTGTTTGGCTTTCGCCACCCATTTTAAATTAATTTTGCTATGCCCTTTTTCGAGGTTAGTATACTGTGCCTCTGTCTAACAGTGACACAGAAGTGATACCCGGGGTAAACCTACGATCTCCCATCCAAAACTGGCCAATCACAGGGAAGTGCAGGAAAATGGCTGTATTTAAACCCCACAGGTGGGAATACTTCCCATAACTGGTTGTAGCTTCTTACTGCAGCAGAATGGCTGGTGTGGGTGAAGGCACTTAATTTAGAGCGCAGTGCTGGGGCATCCAGGAGTCAAAAAACATGGTATGGCTCCTGGTAAAACACCATGATCAGAGACTACTGCAGGTACAGGAGCAGGGCTCACAGTATAAAATGGAGGCCTGGGACAGCCTCGCCCGTGACCTCACCTGTGCCACAGGTATCCACTGGACTGGTGAGCAGGTCAGCCACCACCATGCTGACCTGAAGTGGCAGAGGAGGGATGTACTGGAACAGTGGATCCAGGAGTCTCGGCAGATGCCCAATGCCCCAGGACTGAGTAAGTACTGATTCTACTAAGTAGTAAATAATTGCCTAGCTTGTATATACTATGGATAAGTATGGCTAAATATCACTGCATTTCTCTGAAAGCTGCTGATGAGCGGGCTGCGAACCAACAAGCCCATGATGCTAGGCTGCAAAGGCTGCATCACGAGGCAGGTTAGTAATCAGTCTGCATGTACTGTCATAACAAATAAATATAAGAGCCTTAGAAAGTGTTGTACCAGTAGAAATAAATGTGTAATAGTCTGTGAATAAAGGTATAACCCCTGGGGTGCTTTTGGTTACTCTTCTGTCATATGTTGGCGATCTGTCCAATACTATAAATTGTACTGTTGTATCTTAAGCAGTGTCACCCACACCGTGGTATGCAGATAAAATGGGCATGAAGTTCTGCATAGCAATGTTGGAAGTGCCAAGAGGTCAGTCATATTGTACAAGTTAGGGAGACTTAGATAGAAAACAGTTGAAAACTTTACATCAATTCCCTGATAGCACAGTGTACTGTAATGTCATCTATAATATTTTGTCACACACAGCAGGGGTTTGAATCCTGGGAGAGCTACTAACTTGTATGTATAATCATACCCCACAACTGTACAGATGTTAATACAATGTTCAGATAGAAAGCTGTATGCATAATTACAACCAACAGTACATAATTTGCTAGAATGTTCTAATTGTAAGTTGTATGCATATTCATACTCCACAACTGTTCCAATCTGTCCAGTACGTCCAGATAAATGGCCCATATCACCAGCTTGGTACCCTGCTCCCCTAAAAGTCCACTGTGATGATCCAAGACATGTGGGAAGCTGTCAATAACATATAACTGATAGTCAAACGTGTACATAGTCAGAGAATGTATATGGAAACAAACCTGTTATTCTACCACCTCACCCAAAGTGTATGACAGCAATTCTCAACATAAGTTGCATTAACACCTGCAACCTGTCACGCCTGTATGTAAGACACAGGTCACATATATAATAATTTATAAACATACCAGTGTACAATATAAGGCAATTGTGAAGTGTAATAATACATGTAAGGGAAAGACCACTGCAGTGACTAAGAATGTTGTGAAAACTACAAGGATATATTAGTTGTTAATTGAACTCTCTCTCTCTCACCCCTACCATATGTGCATAACAACCCAATGACACTCCTCAACTGGTATGTGTACACTCCAAACTTTTGTTGGGACATATGTCCTAATGGCTTATAAATATTCACATTTGTTTCTATGCATGTGCCATGTGAAAATACACCCATATTGGTGGCCTGTTGAAATCAATGAAATCTGCATGCTCCTGTAATGGCCACTGTTGTTCCATATATGCATGTGTTCTGCTTGCTCTGCAACTGTGTTAAATCTGGTGTGTTGGGTTAATGGGAATACCTATGCATGCTGTTATAACTAATCATGAATGCTGTTGACTGTTACTAACCCATATCTGTCATAAACCTGTGAAAACACAGCTCGTATGGGAAGGCTGGTCCCAGCTGACCCACCTGTCCCACATCAGCTGGCCATGGCACTGGGCACCAGCACATCTGGGGCCCATCCTGGGACCTCCTCCTCCATGGGCCTTGTGCCACCTTCGGGTGGAACTGCTGCAGGGGATGTGGCCCATCCCCCCTTGGAGTGGGCACGGGGGGGAACCTGTCACCCGTCAAAAGGTCCAGGCCGTGGTGCATAAAGAGCTCAATCAGGAGTATCGAGAGCAGCTATGCCAGCTTGAGGGCTGAGTGGCACTATTAGAGGGTGAGCCTGCCCCTCCCACACAGCCCCTAGCACAGCCACCTTCGGGGACGTGAAGGTGCAGTGGTGACTGCCCATGGGTGGGGACCTCAGTCCCACTATTTCCAGTTGGGGGCTCATGGGCTTGCGAATTCCAAACACCCCTCCCCGTTCAAGGTGTTTACCCCCCACATGTGTCATATACTGGCCCTATATGTGTTTTGTGTGTCTTGTCTTTTAACCTACCTAACCTACTTCCCCAAATATACCTACTATCCCTCCCCAACATCTCACTCTCACCTGAAATAAAAAAGGCAATCTGTTCCCACAAAAAAATCTCGCCCCATACATAGTTGTCTATTTCACACACATGTCCACTTGACACATGTAATCCGGTCTAATTGGCATCACAATGAATATATGTTGTCCTCACCCCTCTCCCAGGGGTGTGAGTGTTCAAATGTACCTGCAAATATAGTGTATATGCACAGCTGTTGCTGTAGAAGAAATGGGAAGCTATGGACCTTTCCTATACCCTTTCTGCACATGCCTAGCTATTTTCCCTACTGTCTTTCCCTCTTTGTGCCCCATTTTTCACCACATTCCCATCAACCCCTTTTTCTTTTCTTTTAAAGGAATTAGCACGGGGGTAAGCAGCTGTAAGCACTGCTAAGCAGAGGTAAGTGGGTTTGCCTGGGGGTAAGCTATGCCTACACAGGTTAAGAAATGTGAAGCTAGCTGACTGTAAGAAAACATAAGCGGAGGTTGGCAGTGCTTACTGTCACGCAAACCCACGCAAACCCACTTACAAGTGCTTAAAAGTGCCTTAATCACTCTGTAGTCAACATCCCTTGTTCTGCCCAGCAACAGAATAAACTGCTTCTCCAAGGTTCAAACCCAGAACTCTGCACTCCATACACAAAGTGATTTACCACTAAGCCATGGCAGATACACATGACCTGAACTTTTCACAAACATATCATGCAACACAATCAGTCAACACTACAGGAAATGTATTAATATCATACTACACAACCTGTTAATGCAAGAAGTCTGGACAAAGTATGCCACACTGTGGGTACAAATAGGAATATATGTCAACTAATGCTCTGATACACTTAAAATGTTTCCAATTACAGTTATATGTATTAGAACACATATGTAGAAGGAGATGAAGTCTGAAACACAAAAGTGTTGCCACTAGTTACTGACTTCAGTGCTGCAATCATTCATGAAAATTGCCAAGTGAATAAGGAACAGGCCAAAATATGAGCTGGACATGCATGGACATAGGGACAGATATATATCTATAAATGTAGACAGACAGCTATATGTCGATATATATATTAATGTATGACACACAATTAATCATATAACATCAGCTGTATATAGATACATGCATATGTTCATATGTATATATATATATATATATATATATATATATACAGATGTATATATCCATATATATATAGATATAGCCATATGATATATATATATATATATATATATATATATATATATATATATATATATATAGGTACATACACATATACACACACACAAAAGGTATCAGTAGCCATACATATGCATACGTAGTGTGGAAGTACTGGGTGCAAAGTATATCCCTCAGTCACAAGCCCTTCAACTGGCAGCTGTGAAATGTATAGTGTGGCAACCATTCCCACAAATGAAAATACTAACATTAAACATATACCCACCCACAATTCAAAGGACATGACACGACACACAAGTATGCATACACAGATAACCTTTATTTGTGTACTATACAATAATGTATGCCAGTACTGACACCACATAAGGTTTGAAATATGTAATCAGTCAGAATGCAAGGCCCATACAAAACAGTAGATGCAAGCAATGTGTGTGTGTATATATATATACATATATATATATATATATATATATATATATATATATATATATATATATATATATATATATATATATATATATATATATATATATATATATATATATATATATATATATATCTATATATATATATATATATATATATATATATACCATACTATGCTGTCCAGGCCAAGGACTTCAATTAGTACAACAGTAGAAACAGGATTTGCCTTCAGGATATGTAACAATCAACAATTACAGATGTAGTTCAGCAGCCTCCAATTACACCCTGTAGTGAAGCCCTAGGGGGAAAAGTAGCACTTGTGTTAATGGCACAGTATCTTGTACATAACATTGCTTAACCTAACATCTCACTATCACACTGAATGACCCTCGTCTTAACAGTTATATCCTTGAAAGGGTGCCATAGACTAGGTTAATGGCATAGAACCTCCCATAAAAGGCTGTACAAGGGCAAGGAACACTGTGTACCACACACTTACCTCTGGAATGTACAAGGGCACATATGTGTTCTCCAGCTGTTGCCCCCATATATATCGACTTGGCCCAACAGTTGATGTGGGAGTCCATGACATGACTGGGATGATAGCAGTAATGCTAGCAGTAAATAATGATAGGCCATTACCTAACAACCCTTCCTGTATCACAGCAGGACAAAGACTGGCATATATGTGGAGGACAGAGGCAGGAACATAGGGCTGCATTTGCATTATTGCTGTTACACCCCCTGGAAATTGCTGGTGTTACAGGATTCATTGCAGCATACTCTTATGCAGGAATGCGACATTGAAATACAAATGGATGTAGCCATGTACTGATAGCACTCAACAGACAGAATGCCGCAAATATATCTGGGACAATACCTATGTGGTGCACAGACAAAACCTAACAGCCAATCCCCCTGGTATCATATGGATAGGCCCACAGTTGAGAGCTATGCAGACAGACAACATTCCATGAAAAAGTACCATGTATACAGAAACCCTGTAAGAACAGCAAGATACATTGCACACAACAACACTACTCACTCTGTCTGTAGGTCTGGAACCTTATCCAAATTTGGATTTGGCCTCTGTCTGCAGGTTCTGCTGTAAGAGGTATTGCTACCTGCTGTCTGTAACACAGATGTCCACAGACAGGAAGGATGTCATCCATACTGTAAAGGTGAAGGGACAACGCCCACAGAAGGCAGCAATTTATAGTACAGGGAGAGAGAGAGAGAGAGAGGGAGAGAGAGAGAGAGAGAGAGGGAGGGAGATAGAATGTGAGGGAGAGAGAGAGAGAGAGAGAGAGAGTGTGTTACAGCGGAAAAAAGATAGCAGGTATGTGAAACAGATATGCATTTACTGGCATGTAGTATATGGCATACAATAATAGGATGTATACTGTGAAAGGATGTATATGTGCCATCAGTACTTGTTCCTGTAATGATGCTCTGCTCAGCAACTGCAGTGGACAGCAGTGTCAGTCCCTGTGGGCAGTGAGACATACCTGTCAAATGTGCAGACCAGCAGTGAATGGCAAATATGTGACCCATATCTGTGTTCTATAAATTACTGTGGCCAACGGTTGGTGGGGGTATTAATAATGGCATGATAGATACATGGGTGAGAGACCACACCACCTGCAGGACAGTCATGTTAAAGTGTAGCATAGCATGCCCAACTGCCATAGCAGTATAATATGCTTATCTAAAGTATGTCACCATATATACCCCCCAATGTTAGTCTGTGTTCACATGTGACACCTGTCTGTGTTGCAGCAAGGCAGAACAGTTCAGCTGTGAAGTAAAGAGGGTACATGAGTGTGGCCCAGATATTCGTTTGCACCCCACATACAGATACATATATGTGTGATACATATTCACATCTTTGTATGTTTACAGAACCTCAGACAGTTATGCATTTATATAGGTATATAAACAACACAAAATGATATCCACACATATATGCACATATGTATATATTCATACATATATATATAATATATATATATATATATATATATATATACATACATATATATATATATATATATGTGTGTGTGTGTGTGTATACAGACATATATATATATATATGTGTGTGTGTGTGTGTGTGTGTGTGTGTGTGTGTGTGTGTGTGTGTGTGTGTGTGTGTATATATATATATATATATATATATATATATATATATATATATATATATATATGTATATATATATATATATATATATATATATATATATATATACACACACACACACACACACACACACACACACACACACACATATGTCAATACATGTCCTCTGCCATGAAATGTGTGAGAGAACATCACACATCAATACACAGCATACCTACACACCAGTACATGGCTGCAAGATGGAGTGTGGAGTGTGATGTGTAACCCATGTTGGGAACACATCGAATTTGTATGAGAAGACGGGATATATATGTTGGTGAAGGGTATTAGCACATATTGGTATGTAGGTCTGGTTGGGTGACAAACAAGACAGTATACAGGGCCGGTATATGACACATGTGGTGGTTAAACACTGTGGACGGGTAGTTACATTTGAAATGTGGAGGCCATTGAACCCCCACATGGGAACAAAGGGAACATGCTGCCCACCCATGGACAGTCACAGCAGCATCTACATGAACATAAAGGTGCCTGGGCTGTGCACTGGGCAGGAAGGACATGCATGTCAAACCTTGTGTATGTGTACTGTATGCCTCCAGGTGATGTAGCACATACCCCATGCCTCTGTGGAGCTCCCTATGCACAAGACCCTCAGCCTAACTGGGTGACAGACATATGTCTGTGTGTGCTCCATGGGGGGTGGCACCATCCCCTGAGGTGGTTCCACATGAAGGTAGTGATGGAACAGCAGATAATGAGGTTCCATGGTGGGTCACGGATGGACTGGTAATATGTGCACATTAGGTTGGAGTGGTGTTCCTGCTGGCAAATAACCCCTGCACATACTGGTGTGTAACTGTCATGGAACATATGTAGGCTGTAATAGTTCACACAATCCCAGAACATGTCCAACAGCATGCATAGATATCCCCAATATCCCCAATATCACAGAATGGCAGATGTGTAGCAATCACATAGGCCTACCACATGCATATGTGGAAACATGTGGAAACATAGTGGCAGTGAAAATGGCATGCAGGTGAAATACCCTGTAACAGCCCAGCAACTCTAGTGTCCCCACAGGGAGCATGTCTATAGCATAGCAGAAATTGTTGTAAAATACAATATATGACCCAATGGTACATATACAGAACACATACCATTAGCGTTGTGTGAACATTATGTTGGAGCTGATATGGTTGCGGGAGACTGATATGTGTATTGTATTATAGTAAACCTGACATATGAGTTGCTCAGACATATTTTCATCATTATGTCTTTCAAGGAGTATGGCACACCTGAGGAATCCCACATACAGTGCTGCTGAGGAGGAATTATAATCACCAGCATCATCCACAACTAACAACTGTTGTTCTCATGGACAAGCCTGGACCAGCAGGAGAGAACAGCCATGTGGAATGATGTGGTCCGCTGGGTGAATGAGATGGGGATGCACAGACATGCATATGAGCAGGTCCACCACCATTGTAGTGACCTGCTTTGCCAAGTACATTGCTGTGCTGCTGCTGTGTGGGGTGATCACCTTGCAATTAGGGGGGCCATAACATCCATCAACCCTCACCAGAGTGGAGGAGCTGCTCATGAGCCTGGTAGCATCTGCCCGCCCACAAAAGCCACAGACTTATACAGTCATGGAGGTGGGTGCTACACACACACCAGACATGGACCATGCAGGTAAGGATCCAGGGCATATCAGTAGACTACTCTAGTATACGCATCTGTACAGGTAGATCATGCATATGTGAAATGTGGGGGTCTGTTGCTGTGTAGTACTGATAAGCAGTAATGCATAATTTGTAGTACTGTGGACTTCAGCTGTTGTTGTACTGTAATATTGCAGCCACCCTGTAGCAATGCCACAGCTGCGGCCACTGACATCAACTCTATCCCATCTCAATGAAGGTACTTCTGGGATAACAGCAAGGCAGTGGCCGGATGTCGGTGAGTATGGTTTAAGGTTATGCTTGGCAATTTACTGTGCATGTCATAGCTAAGGTGTAGGTCATGTACACATCTAACACACCTACCCATAATGCATGCTCTACATGTGCACTGACAGAGCACGCCCCCTCATTAATAGAATTACCAGCCTCAAACACATGCAATACACAGTCCATCTCAGACAACTTTGGCTACACTCCAGTGCACATTGCCCAGGCACAGCTGACATTTGCACAATATACACAGCTATGTCATACAAAGAGCAGTTAAACATGCTACATATAAAGACATCCCACTCCCTCTGCAAACACATGCTCCAGGGTCCTAAATCTCATCAACACATTACATAGAACATACTGGAGGGATACGGCCCTATCCTGGGGAGTCCCCACACTCTGGAACGGACTTCCCATACATGTTAGGCAGTGCTACTCATTGGCCCTCTTTACAGAAACACTTGACAATTGGATGGGAAATGGGGAATTCACCCTGGGTAGGATGTCTGTGCCACAGCCTGACAGAGGCACAGGGGAATAACATTAGTGGGTGGTGCATGGCTGGGAACCCCTGTGGCTAGGCTTATGTAGGCCCCAGGACCAATAGACCAGTACTCACCTATGACCCTATGTGTACCACAGACAACATCAGCCAGGGCTCAATCCTGATCAATAATGGTCTCTACACTCACCATAGGTACAGTACATTGTGTCTGTGGTCTGTCTAATGGTAGTCTATCACTCATACATGCACCACTGATGATGACATCTGTGAATACACATCAAGCATTCACTAAACATGTGTCCACATGTGATCCAGAAATGCACAGAGGCTGTGAGCAGCAGTGGAAACACAACTGACACACAGATACACATTCTGCAATGGTGTGTACACCTGTGAGGTATGGTGCACAGTACATGCCAGGGTGTTAACGAGATGTACAGCAATGCTGTGGACATGGGTGCAGTGAGTTCCAGGGGGAGGGCCATCACCTCCTAACAGAAGCCATGCATCACAGCCATGTATAATGTTGGTAACAGGGATTGACTACAGTTGCACTGCATGCTGTTGAGCGGCACATGTCCTGCATGCTGACATGTGTGTAATTAAAGGTTTGTGTGTGATACTGTACTGCACCATCGCCTGCTATTGTCTGTGTAATGGGGGTGTAGGAGCTGTCTGTAGGTGCTGTCTGGTGGAGTGTAAGGGATGCCATGTATGCCGACTGTATGTGTGTATGTCTGTGTGTGTGGCCATGTCTGCACACACACGTGTGTGTGTGTGTGTGTGTGTGTGTGTGTGTGTGTGTGTGTGTGTGTGTGTGTGTGTACTGTTTAGTGGTGATGTACAGGTCTTATAGTCTGTTCCCTGTTTTCCCCTCACAGGTGGCGAGGTGGGGGTGGGTCCCCCCTGCAGGGAATTTGGTGTCACTGATACAGACAGTGACCAGGAGAACAGGTGTGTTGAGGCACAGGAAGGGTCATCAGGGGCTGCCACCAATTGACAACCCACACGTATCCACCCCATTCACACACACAGTCACACTGCCTCTACATACCTCATCACCATTGGCCTTAGCTGAGGGAAAGTCTATGACTGGCATTGGCCAGGACTGTGTGGTATCTATGGCACGTGTGTCAGGACACAGCAGCCATAGCCAGATGTCTGGCAGGGTATCACACAGGCAGATGTTCAGTGGTGCTCATCGGAGCACTGCTGGTCATCATGCCCCTGGCAGACATGCCACATCTATTTCAACCACACGCATGTTCCAGACTGTAATGGAGGCACAGGCATGAACGGAACGGTACACCAGGCATGGTCTAAGGCTCATCACATCTCTGTAACTGACAGCATCCATGACCCAGCAGGTGCCATCCATAATTACACTGTGGTCATGGATAGACGTTGGGGTGAGACATTGGATCTCATCCACAATGTCATGTCCATGCATCAGGACAGGGCAGGATGGTTGTGATGGCCACGTGGATGTATGCCAGCAACACCAGCAGCTGGAGGTCACCGTGGACATCCAACCAGTCACAGCCGCTCCCGTAGTGGCAGTACCAGCCCCAGCACTATAGGGGGTTCTGTCCACAGACCGTCATAGCAGACCACCTGCATGTGGCCCTGGTCAGTCCCAGGAATGACCTGGATCCAGTGGACATCTGTCAAGCTCAGGGGATAGTACTCAATGTGGCTTTGTACCTGATACTGCCTTTAGCACCCCTGCCAGGCACAGGTCATGTGTCCATGGCTGGGGATGGTAAACTGCAAACCCTACCAGGTACAGTCTGCAGCTGTCTCACAATTCCCTGTATAGGGTAGCCACATGGAGGAATTGTGTGTATGCAGACACAGACACATAAACAACAAACCAAGGGCAACCACATACCTGCACACACATCACCAGTGGCCCATAACTGTACTCAGCCCCCTCACAAACACACACACACACATGTTATCAATTGTATGGCTCAACCTAGGCCTCTGGCAAACCAACAACACACCCTGTGCATATGATGATACCTGTGCCACTCCCTGACATCCGTAACATTGATGCAGGGACAGGCTAACATGGTGCTGATGCACAGGGTGACTGTACAACAGTGTAGCAATGGAATGATGTGTAGCATGTTGTCAGCAGTAAAGTGAAATGCTAATACCTTGGAAGGTGTACCTGTGCAGCCATGATGAATCATAGCTGTAATTAACAATTTTGTATTGTTGTCACCAGTATCTATTCTGATTGTGTTGTGTTTGTCCAATGTGCCACATGGCTGATGGGTGTAGTGGTGTCAGCAGGCCTTCTACAATAGACACCAGTAAGTGTGGTGGGTGGTACACATGCCATGGCTGGGTACAACACACAGAGCCTTTGGTTTGGATGCAGTACAGGTACAAGACTGTACACATGGCGGCATGTCCCCATGCAGGTAACACATCTGTTGCACATGTATTCCCACCAAGACAGGCTAGGCATAACTACACAGTGCTATATATGCAGTCTGCAATGTGGATGACATTGAACATGCTAACAGCAGGGTGTATATCCCTCTCCCCACTCTACTGCAATCCTCACCTAAGTAACATAGGTAGATCCATTAACGACTACACACATTCCTACATGTAGGATGGTGTACAAAAGCCTGCTATGATCTACATAGGCATTGTGCACCTCCTAATCCTCATCTACACCTGTCATGATTGGGTAAAGGAGCTATACCAGGTTCAGGTTGTATTCTCTGCCTTTGACAAGTCCAACATTGGTGGGGTCCCATGTGTTAAGATTACCAGTGACATTGGCCATGGGCTCATTGTTGATATGTTCCCTGTCCCTGCAGAAAAGGGTCATCAGGCTACTGGGTGATAGTCCCCAGCTGACAAGGTGGATTTGTGGTCGTCCTTGCCCACATTTGTGAATCCATTGTCAGGTGTAGGCCTACTAGATCGTATGAGGGATCCCAGCTAATTACTGCACCTGCCCAGGGGGTTCCCCCAATCATGACATGTCACTTGACTGTACTTCATGATATGTTAGCAATGCCAACCTGACATCCTACAGGTTGGATGGAGTACTGTTAACATGTACTGCCCTTGTCATGTAGGGTCCTGCTTATGGGACCTGCTAAGGTTGGTATTGTATTGCAGGCCAGATGTGTTTGGCTGGGGGGGAATACCTATCCATGCCAGATGTATGTTGATTGGGTCTCTCAAACCCATCAATGGTGCATGTGGACATATATGTTGTGGTTACTTTCCCAGTTCCATCTACAGATGTATGTCCATATATATCTATATTGATATATATGTGTTCATCTTTGACAGGGAGAGAATCATTTCTTCGAATGGCCCTTTCTACAAACTGAAAGGACAAACCCGTCATTTCTTACTGCACCACAGTTCAAAACACAGCAGTTCTAAAGGCACCTTTGCTGACTCTCGAACTGCAAGTTGGAATACATATCGTAATTCCGGGGGGCATGCCCCCCTGCACCCCCCATCTGGGAGGGGGCTGGGCATCCCACAACCCCGCTACTGTGATATACTAACTCCTAGTTTGCACTACAGTGGGGATAGGCAAATATTCCCCATTCCCTCTATAGTGCCATTTGCAACCAAATTGCCTAATCTGCAATGAGCGAATGTATAGTGAAATTCTCTCATTCCACATTTGATGCATGTATTGCAAGATTGTGCAATGTTGGGAACATACTTTTGGCCTTCCAGCTTTTCGGACACATGAATTTTTCCCTTTGCAAGGTGAGCCATATATATGCTGACATATATGCATTCCTAGTGCTGTATATGTGTGGACAAATGTGGATGTATACATATATATCTATGGATGTATGCGTATCTATGTATATATATGTATTTATTGACATATATATATATATATATATATATATATGTGTGTGTGTGTGTGTGTGTGTGTGTGTGTGTGTGTGTGTGTGTGTGTATATATATATATATATATATATATATATATATATATATGTGTGTGTGTGTGTGTGTGTGTGTGTGTGTGTATATATATATATATATATATATATATATATATATATATATATATATATATATATAGTGTGTGTATGTATGTATGTATATATATATATATATATGTGTGTGTGTGTGTGTGTGTGTGTGTGTGTGTGTGTGTGTGTGTATATATATATATATATATATATATATATATATATATATATATTTCTATACCTATATCTAGATATATCTATCTATATATCTATCTATATATATATATATATATATATATATATATATATGTTAGCTCCATTTAAAGAGGAATACATATACACACAAATACATCTACATGGCAGAATACATTCCCTGTAGTGTTGTATACCTGGGTTTGATGATATGTATGCGAAAACATTACAATTTTGCATATTTGCCATGGCTTAGTGGTAAATCACTTTGTGTATGGTGTGCGGAGTCCTGGTTTCGAGCCTTGCAGGAGCTGATTATTTTGTTGCTGGGCAGAGCACCCTCGTTTGGATACAGAACGATTAAGGCACTTTAGAGCAGTTGTAAGTGGCTTTGCGCGAGTTTACACGATAGTAAGCACTGCTAACCTCTGGTTACGTTTTCATATACTCAGCTTCTAAATTGCTTAACCTGTGCAGGCAGTGCTTAGCTCTGTGCAAACCAGTGCAAACCTGCTTACAACTGCTTTAAGGTGCTTTAATCACTCTGTATCCAACAGGCCGTGCTCTGCCCAGCAACAAAATAAACAGCTCTTGCAAGGCTCAAACTAAAGACCCTGCATACCCTATACAAAGTGATGTACCACTAAGCCATGACAGATACACAGATATTCAATGTTTCAGAAACATATCAGCCAGTCCTGTCATGCAACAGTACAGAGAATGTATACCAACATCTAGATGTCTGCGTGTGTAACTATATTGCAACCTTAAAAGATACAACATATTCAAATATGTGTAGATATACATATATATAAATATATATGTTGTTTTACTAACTCTATATACATATATATCACTATCTATGCACATATACTTATATATCTGTTAGCAGATAAATATATCTGTATAGGTATATATGGCCATACATCTGTAGATAGCAACTGCAAATTAACAAATACACCTATGTCCACATGCACCATTAATGGGGTTGAGAGGCCCCACACACTATACGTCTTGTACGAATAGGCATCCTTCACAGCCAAACACATGAGCCCTGCAATACACTACCAAGTACAGTCTGCCTCGCTTAGGACATGTAATATGTGGAAGCCATCAACGTCCCCAGGATACAGATACACAGACACATATATGCAGATACAGATATACATATATATATATATATATATATATATATGTGTGTGTGTGTGTGTGTGTGTGTGTGTGTGTGTGTGTGTGTGTGTGTGTGTATGTATATATATATATATATATATATATATATATATATATATATATACATGTGACTACACATACACACTCAGATATATGTACAGTAAGATTCATATGTAGGAGGTGCACACAATATGGAATAGCCACTATGCCTACAGTTCACACCTGAACAAGTGGACACTGTATGGACAACACATACTAATGTCAATCGTTGCCTGCAACATATACCCATAGAAAGGTCATAGGGAAAGACACTACACACAGGTTTGAAGAAATAGGAATCCTTTAATTGTGTACTATAACAGTTCTATATGCCATATCATATAGCTGTTCAAATACTGACAACCATATAAATGGAGTACTGCAACTGTGAAACAGTTACACTAATACAGTAGTCTGGAAAGGTTCACAACTGTTGTTGTCCAGGCCAAGCCCTTCAGAATGTACAATAGTGCAGACAGACTGGGCTACAGGGTACCATACAATCAACAGTATGTACTGCAGGTGTGCAGTTTAGTAGCCTCTATCTACACTCTGTACACACTCCGTAGGAATTAAAGATGTTTTGTGATCAAATGGGTTGTACCCGGTACATAACAAGGCATAACACACAGAACAGTCTGTATGGCAGGAGGCAGTAGGCTTGCAGTACCCCAAGTCATGTAAGTAATGTCAATATAGGTGGAGTATACGGTACTGTACATCCATATACATTGTGGCAGCTCACCCCTGATACCCCCACATTTTGTAATGGCCTAGGTCATTTATGCTGCTCCCCACGTAGTACAAGCCCATATACCACTGTTACATGCACTGGCCTCTGCAGTGCATACGGGTGCACTTGTGTTGTGTAGGTGACGCCCACACATATATGGCTCCAGCTTCACTGTATGTGTGATGGATATAACAGCAGTGGACTAATGGCAGCAATAGCAGTGTGATATGCTCACAACCTACTACAGAACAACCCCCAACAGCATGACATATGTGCAAAGCTTGGTATGTAGATGGGGGGACAGAGGCTGGAACACAGGCACATATGTGGAATACTGTTGCCATACACTAAGCAAGGTGCTGGTGTTACAGAATAGTCTGCAACATACCCTTAGTCAGGGAATTGAGGTTAGGAACAGAAATGGATGTAGCCATGTACTGATAGCATGCAACACACACACTGCCAGTGTAATATCTGACACAGGACCTATGTGGTGGACGAACAACACATGATAGGCATACCTCTGTCCAGCAAGAGGTTAGGCCCACAGTAGTGAGCTATGCAGACAGACTGCATTCCAAGGTACACTAGTATGTACACACACACACACACACACACACACACACACACACACACACACACACACACACACACACACACACACACACACCCTGTAACACCAGTACTATGCAAAGCATTACACAACTCTACCCACAGTCTGTCTGTAGTTCCTGATCCTCCTACAAATATGTGGCTGCTCTGAGTGTACAGGTTCTCCTGTAAGAGGTATTGCTACCTGCTGCCTGTATCACTGATGGTCACACACAGGAAGGATGTCCATCACACAGGAAATGTAAAGGGAACACGCCCACATGCTGTATGGATTTATAGTGGGTGGTTGCCATGACAGTGGTAATTGGAAGTAGTACACATGTGTAATTATATATATAGGGCTATCTGGATAAGTATATGTACATATATTTCCACCATATGTCCTGGACATGGACTGTAGCCATACACCAGCCCCTACAATCCCAAAGTCGTAGTGCAAGGGGATGACAGGTATGTATAGCAGGTATATTACTAGACTGTTGCTACTGTCATTGGAATTGTTTTCACAGACATGATGTGTGTAGATGCTGACATCTGCTTATACCATGTGTGCCATTGACTACTGACAGACATCCTAAGGAAATCATTGTAAGGTACCGCTGCTAGCATGTAATGCCCCTGTGGAGTGCAGCAGAGATATTGGTCACTATATGTGTAACTTTGGACAAACCCTGTACAGTCCAGAAATATACACATAATCCTTTAGTGCAACACATGTGTATCAGGCCTAACAATATAGATGTAGACAGCCATGTAGATGGGTATAACACATAATGACTGGTAGATATTTGACACCATAGGTGACACATAATGACTGCTGCTAGAACAATGACATCTACCACAGTCTGTACACAGGCTGAAGTACATATTAACAATGCACACACTGCCAACATTTACCACCATTACACAGACCTCAGTACTGTACAAACATCCACAAAATGTCCAGCTTATGTCATGAAATATAACCACTATTGTACATGACATGTGTAGCAATCTGATATATCACTGGCTTGTTAGATATGATGACATTATTTATGGTGTACAGCACATATGCACCACTTCATGCACGCCATATGTACAAAGGTTGACAGAGATGTGGCTGACAGCACATACACAGGGCCAGTAGAGACATGTTGCTGTGATAACCTCATATATTTTCCATTGTAACAGAGTTTGTTGCAGCATATGTCCTATGAAGGATATGAAGTCAATAACTGTCATGGCCTTCACCATCTACAGACTGCAATCCTCACACTACCTTCTGCATTCCACAGATTGATGCACTGTGGCTAATACATGAAACCATAGGCACAACACTGCCCAGTCTGCAGATGACCCTGCAGATGGGGATTCCTCATATACATGGTACTGACATGGGAGATATTGCGACATGTATGACAGGCATATCCAGACAAACACTATTAAACCAACATTACTCCAAATGCAGTATAGCAGCACTTATAGTCTGTAGTCAGGTCAGGCATACCCCCCTCCTGTTGCTTGCCCTCTTTCCACAGTGTATGTTGTTAGAGGTAAATCCCCAATATATCTGGGATGCTGTTTGCCAAACATCAGATTTAGTTCCTGCTCACAGTGACTGCAAAGGCCCAACACCACCATGATGTTCCTAGGTATTGGAGTGTGTTTCCATGCAATTGGCTATGGGATTGTTACCACAGCTGTTCCACATGCAGTCAGCTAGGGGAGGGCTGCAATTCATGCAGAGACCATCAGCTGATCATGAGCATCACGTAAAATACAAATGCTGCTGCCTAAGCAAGGCAGCTGTGGGTCTCCACATCCACCAGAGAGGGAGTGGGGGAGGCAGACAGAGGCAGATACATGCCAGGGAGGGGTGGGAGGGTAAAACTGAAACATGTTTGTGTCACACACCTACCAGCACAGGATATCAAACCCCCGACAACTATGTAGTGCTATCACAGTTCGATGCAGTTATTGGATGCACCACATGTGTTACCTGATTTGGAGCATTCAGAACATATATGTGAGGGTGAGTGACATCTGCAACAGGGATATGGTAGTTATACGGTAGGTGTTGTACACTTGCCTGTCTGCATGAACAGGTGCCAGCGTCAACACACGCACACTCACACAGGGACGCACACACATTGACACACTTGGCAGGGCCAGGAGTGCAACTCATCAGTAGTGGGATTGCCACAACGCATCAATGTGCAGGTATCACATGCACCACATGGGTCATACAGAGGCTGTATGGCCAAAGAGTAAGATGAGATGTCAGACATCAGACAGCATGCTTTAGTTAGCCCTGGGGGGTTGTAGTGAGTGTGGATATGGACATACGCACCATACAACACACACACACACACACACACACACACACACACACACACACACACACACACACATACAAACACACAGGGTGCCAGTTCTGACATGCATGGGTGCATGTCTACATGGGGGTGTGGTGATCAACTGTGCCAGCAGGCTGTACAAGGGTAGGCAATGGGTATACCTTGGCATCAGGCCACATGACAATGGGCTGCCTTTTGGCTCAGGCCTGTAGTTACTGCATTTGCCCACACAGGTGGGTATTGCAACCCACATCCAGTCAGCTGGGTGACTATTGTGTGTGGCCATTGCTGTACACCACATGCCATGTATATGTTCCTTAGTCCATAACATGGATGGTGTCTGGGATGTGCACACCACCCACATGCATGTACAGTGACATGTGGAACTGTACCTGGGGTGTCTGGCCCATGTTGTGAACACAGATTATCATCAGATGTGCCAGTCTTGCCCATCTGTGGCAGGAACTGGTAATGGGTAGCAGGTTTACTCTTCACCTACATTGATAGCATGCCAACAGCATTCCCTGATGTCAGTGTCAACTGTCCATACAGGGCATGTTGTCAGGCATGGTATGTCTGTTGTGAGTCACATGTGAAGGCACCACAGGTGGTGCAGGTGTCCATTGGGGAACATGGCGGAGGTGCATTGTCTGCATGTATGTGCATATTGGACAGATGGGCAGGGTGACATGCCCTCTGTAGCCCACTGCTATCACTGTATAGGTACTATCAGTGGCCATTATGCAGTGTACTACCCACATATTGGCTGTTGCCTATGCATGTGTGTGCGTATGACACATGGGTTGAGTGTGTGCTTTGGGTAATAGCGGGGTTGCTAATTTGGATTAGCTGGCCTTAATGTCACATGTATGGGTATGGCTTTGGACTCCAGCCTCCCAGCTAATTTCTCTGTATGGTTGACATTGTGATATATAGTTGGGCCACCATAAAAGTAATAAGCAAAACCTCCTCCACAGGTGCCACACACTCACCTCTACACACAATACAAATTACACATACACACTTGTCATGTTTGGGAGTTGAACCCTACCTAATTAGTTCATTACATTACAGCACTAAGCAGTTATAGCGCGTGCCATGTACATTACTGGAGTGCTTCTTCCCCAAAGGTGTATTTCACAGTGACTGATATCAGCAGGATTACCAAAGTAGGGCATTTCAACTGTGCTGCAAGTGACTAGCCTAAAATGCATTGCTTCCTACAGACACAGTGAGACACACACAAAACATCGATAACTGTCTTGTGTGGGCATAGAACCCCTGACCAAGGCCTATATTACATTACATCATGGAGCTGTTATAGGACACACCACAGGGATTACTAGTGACATCCTTCCCCAAAGGTGTATTTCACACTCAGTGACATCAGCAGGTTTACCAAAGTAGGGCATTTCACCTGTACTGCGAGTGACAAGCCTAAAATGCATTGCTGCCTACACAGGCAGTGTGACACACAGCACATCTACAGCTGTCATGTATGTGTATAGAACCCCTGACCAAGGCCTATACCACACTACAACATGGAGCAGTTATAGGAGCACCACAGGGATTACAGGATGCTTTCTCCCCACAGTTGTATTTCACAATGAATGACATCAGCAGGATTGGCAAAGTAGGGCATTTGAAATGTACTGTGAGTGAGTAGCCTATGATGCATTGCTCCATACACAGACATTGAAACACACGCAAAACATGCAGAACTGCCATGGGTGGTGATGGAACCCTACCACATTTCTAAATCACACTACAGCAGTACACAATTATAGGACGCACTACAGACATTACTGGGTATGATTTTCCCAGAGATGTATTTCTAGGTGAGTGACATTAGCAGCCTTGCCAACATTGGGTATATGCATTCTAAGGAGTGTGTATGACCTAAAAAGCATCGTTTGTCACTCAGTCAGAGACACAAAGATTCAGACACACACAGTTGCCAAGTCTGGGGTTAGAACACCTAATTTCTTTAGCACATTACAGCAATATACTGTCATAGGACACGCTACGGAGATTACTGGGTTATGATTTCCTCAGAGGTGTATTTCTAGGTGAGTGACATTAGCAGCCTTGCCAAAGTTGAGTATATGCATTGTACGGGGTGTCAGTGGCCTAAAAAGCATTGCTCTCTACTCAGTCAGACACACAGTTGTCAGATATGGGGTTAGAACACCTACCTAACTACTTTATCACACTACACAGGTACGCAGTTACAGGACACACTGCAGAGATTACTGGGTTATGATTTCCCCAGAGATGTATTTTTAGGTGAGTGACATCAGCAGCCTTGCCAAAGTTGAGTATATGTATTGTAAAGGGTGTGAGTGGCCTAAAAAGCATTACTCTTTACTCAGTCAGGCACACACACAGATTCACAGTTGCCAGGTCTGTGGTTAGAATACCTACCTAACTACTTTAACAGACTACACAGTTACAGGGCACACTACAGAGATTACTGGGCTATGATTTCCCCAAAGGTGTATTTCTAGGTGAGTGACATCAGCAGCCTTGCCACAGTTGAGTATATGTATTGTATGGGGTGTGAGTGGTCTAAAAAGTATTGTTTTCTACTCAGTCAGACACACACAGATTCACACACACTTGCCAGGTCTGGGGTTAGAATACCTACCTAACTACTTTATCACACTACAGCAGTACACAGTTACAGGATGCACTAAGGAGATTACTGGGTGATGATTTCCCCAGAGGTGTATTTCTAGGTGAGTGACATCAGCAGCCTTGCCATAGTTGAGTATATGTATTGTCCGGGGTGTGAGTGGCCTAAAAAGCATTGTTCTCTACTCAGTCAAACACACACAGATTCACACACAGTTGTCAGGTCTGTGGTTAGAACACCTATCTAGCTACTTTATCACATGACAGTAGTACGCAGTTGCAGGACATGCTACGGAGATTACTGGGTTGTGATTTCCCCAGAGGTGTATTTCTAGGTGAGTGACATCAGCAGCCTTGCCAAAGATGTGTATATGAACTGTACAGAGTGTGAGTAGCCTAAAAAGCATTTCTCTCTGCACAGTCAGAGACAGAGAGACATGCACACAAACACACACTCACACAGTTGCCAAGTCTGGCGTTAGAACTACTACCTACCTAGTTTATCACTACAGCAGTACGCAGTTGTGAGACACGCCATGGGGATTACTGTGCTACAGCTCTCATAAAGGAGTATTTCACATTGGATGACCTCAGCAGGCTTGTCCTGATACTGCTCTCAGGAGTACGGTGTGTGCATGGGCCGTAACCCATTCATGTAGGGGTTGACATGCCGCATGCAGGCACACATGGGGTCATATGCCACAGGTACATGTATACAGCTACTTGGTGACTACTTCCTTGTACAGCCATGTTGCACAGCTGGCACGTTCAACACACTGTCATGCTGACAGATACTGGTGGCTAATATCTGCAGTGAGTGAAACCTGCACCTCATGTGTTTGGGTCCCTTTGGCTGTGAGCTGGGTGGGACAGGCCCAGATGGCTCCTTTGTCATGGTCACCCTCTTCCGCACAGCTATGTCCAGCTACCTTTGGCTTATTATAGTGTGTTATCCTTACATATATGTCTGTATTCCTATGCACTGTGTGTGCAATTCAGGAGTAGTGCATACTGATGTTTCTGCACTAAGAACTGCAACTGCCAGATATGTGTTGTCCACTGGTGTTTGCTGACATGGCCTTCATGTGTTTAAGTGTGTGAGCATGCCCAGTATGACCTTTCAGTATGTTGTTGACTGACATTGCCTTCATTCCTCTGTGTGTATGGCCTTCTAAATTGCATGTGTGGATCAAGTCCAGGTGGTTTGTACTGCGGTGATGACCTTTGTGTTTTCCACCGACAGGCAGCATGCTGTGTCTGCAGGGTATACATCAGTCATTTGGCATTGACTGTTGCTACACTTCTGCATAGCGGGGGGGGGGGGCACCTGACTGTTTCTACATTTCTACACAGGGGTGGAGGGGGCACACCTGACTGTTACTATAAGTGTACATAGGATGGTGGGGCACACCTTACACTTTTACACATTTGCTAGGACTGTAATGGTATGTCAGGTCCACCATTTCAGTCTGTATTCCTACCTATCCTGCTAGCTAGGGGCATACCAGTGTTCTACAGATCCTAGCTTTAACTACCTACATATTAGTTTCTGACTTCCTAGCCTTCACAACTTACATCCAACTGGCTGGCCTGCTGTAGTCTGTCTCTGTAGGTCTGGGGTAGGAGTTACCCATAGGGCTCATTCAGAGGTCATAGTACAGCATTTGTTTGTGTTTGTCTACACCTATCCTGCTGGTTGTGACTGTTGTTGGGTATGTGCCTCCCCCAACTGGCATGTGTGAGTCACTTACCTTGTGGGTGTCCCAGTATTGAGGGTGGTGCTGCAGGGCTGCTTATGTCAGATGCACATAGTACACTCCCTATACATGGTTGAACACAGGTAGTGTCATGTTTGGTATCCCTTTTACTGTATGTGCGAGTCGGAGAGAGGTATCATTCCCTGGGTCCCTACTGTGTCAGTGCATGTGCTATGCGTTGCCTCTGTGCCATGGTATACTGGGCATGCCTCCTTCTGCCTACTGGGGCAGGCTCAGTTTGTTCCTCCTCTGAGTCACTCTGCACCTGTGCAGGCCTTGGCACTAGTGGGGGGCTGTGTGGCCCTGCCCCATGCTGTTCCTGCTGCAGCTGTTTCCGCAGGATCATATTGTGTAGCATGGCACATACAAGGACAATTTTGGAACATGTAGTTGGTGAGTATTGCAAAGCTCCACCGGATGTGTCCAGGCACCAGAACCATGACTTAAGCATCCCAAACACATGCTCTATTATGATTCATGTTTGTGCGTGTGCCTCATTATAGAATTCTTGTTCGGATGTGTGTGCATTTCTGATGGGTGTCATCAGCCATGGCTCCAGTGCGTATCCAGTAGGTGACCATGTGGGATGCCCCCTTTGGCAAATGTCTGGTACAGCTGTGTCAGATGCCAGATGTGGGAATCGTGGTAGCTTCCAGGGCAGCCAGTACACACATTCATTATTATGCCCTGGGCATCGCACATGACCTGGCAGTTGATGGAGGGGAAGCCCTTGCAGTTGATGTAGACCCTACCCCGCTCACCTTGTGGTGCTTTAATGCTTATGTGCATGCAGTCTATTGCACTCACTACCTCAAGGTCTTCTGCTATTTGGTGGAAGAGATGCATATTGCTGGCCAATGCCCCATGGGTGATGGGGAAATATACGTGCTCACCAACGTGCTGACATGGCATCCAGGAACTGGTGGAGTACCCTGGATGCTGATGCCTGTGAAATCTCCATTATATCCCCAGTTGGCCTTTGGAAGGTACCTGTAGCTAGTATTCTTAGGCCTACACATACCTTGGTATCCACTGGGATTGGTTCCCCTCTGTTAGTTTGGTGCATCAGGCATGGCCCGCACAGCTCAACAATTTGCTGTAGGAGGTCCCTGTCCACCCTATAGTGCTCCACTATCTCCAGCTCATGTAGCCCTTGGTAGGTTACCCTGGGTGTGTACACCCTTCTCCGTCTCCTCACTGTGGGTTGCTCAGCAGCATTCACATCCTCACCAACCTCAGCCTCTTGCACATGCTGGTTTATGATAGCAAAAGCAGCCCCTAACATTTTTTCTCTTGCTTTCGTTTTGTAAAATTTCCCCATCTGTCTAGGTCAGTGGTGCAGAGTTTTTGGGGAAAAACAAGGGGAAAAGGTGTTTGCATAGTTTATAGTGGTGTGCTGGGCTGGGCTGGTCTGTTGCCTGTGTAACTGGCTAATTCTGATACATTTCACCCATCAGCGAAGCTAGTTCTCCTTGATTACCTTCCTAGTACTGGTTTCCCTTCCCATTGCCTCCCTGTTTAAGCCCGTGTGCGCACCGAGCAAACAGAGTGCTCAAATTTGCACAGAGCTGCTTTTTCCTGGTTTAACTTCTTTTTTCTTCCTGTAGAACCCGGTGCATGGAGCGCACACCTGCTTACACTTTGTAAAGAGTGCTAGGCAGGTTTAGACACACCCCTAGCTTAGCTGTGCTAAGCTAGGAGCAATCCCAAGCCACAGGTCTCCAATCCACTTGCAGTATGCCTGACACCCCCCCCCATGATGTCACCTCTATCCTAGTCTTGCACCCAGCTATTTATACTCTTACACTCTTGCAATCTGCCTCACACCCTGGGGAAATCTGGGATTCACTAACCTTTCCCTCATTTGCATAGGATTGCCTGCTAATGCATAGTTACATGTCCCACACTGAGCCTCCCCCCTTAGCAACCATTACTCACTGGCCAGGTTTTCTTCTGCCTGCCATTGACTTGCATGGCAGAATACTAATTTTAGTTAGAATGCTTATTTTAGGTTTATTTTCTTATTTTCCTTGATCCCATTTGCATGTTGCTGCCCTATGCTTAAAGAGGCAAGATTGGCAAAAAAAAATTAAAGTTTTTTTTTTTTAAAACAGTTTGCAATGCCAATGGCCTTCTACTTGGCCATTGGCATGCTTCCTCAGTAATATGCAACCTTTATTTGGAGCTGTCATAGCTCGATTTTGTGGTTTGCAGAAATGTACTCGGTTACTAACTGAGTACATTTCTGCAGACTGCACTCGTCCTGCACTGACAGCTGCCGGCTTCCTGGATCGCATATTACCCTCATTTGCATGGTTTTCACCTGCAAATGAGGGTGATTTGCATACAGGAGCTTGGTCCTTGCAGGATTAGCCTAAGAGCTCACGTGTACTTCCTGGGAGCTTGTTCCTGGATCGCACGTTGGCCATATTGCCGAAAATAGCTCTTAAACTAATCCTGCACGCTATTAAGGGCTTTGTAAATCCAGGGGTTACTCTAACCCTAAACCCCAAAGACATACACACTCACACGCACACAAACATACATTCCTACAATCTATTCTCTTACCTAACACTTATTCTAACCCTAACCTGCTAACTGACATACACACGTGCTCACATTCACCATCTCAGATCCATCATCATAATTCCGTTACTCTCACCGCTCAATCAAACACACATTCAAGTAAATATACAGTCAAACATTTACAACTACATGCCATTCTTTGAATAAAATAAGCATTTGATGAAAGAACAGTAACCCCTATCTATCTATCTATCTATCTATCTATCTATCTATCTATCTATCTATCTATCTATCTATCTATCTATCTATCTATCTGTCTGTCTGTCTGTCTGTCTGTCTATCTATCTATCTATCTATCTATCTATCTATCTATCTATCTATCTATCTATCTATCTAATAAATAAGATGAATAGACCCAAATGTTGATGTCCCTAACATAGACAAAAAAATGCCAAGAGCACAAATTTCAATGTGCATGCACTGACAACATATCTTAGTGCATGCAAAAAAAAAAAAAGTTCTGCTTAACTATCCAAATTGTGTTGACTAAAGAGATGTCAGCTATAAGCAAATTCAGCTATATTTGATGGTCAATTGCATTTGTTCGAATGCAAAAAATCTTCACATGGACAAAAAGAAAAAAAAAAATTCTTATTATGTCACTGATGAAGATGCAGTCAGTATCAAAACTAATTTAATTACCTTGTTCCTGTATTAATGAGTGGAATAATAAAGGATTTGCATCATCTTATTTCAGTTTCTTTTTTTCTTAATGTGCAGAGTTCTTTGTTGTTTACCTGGTTGCTGGGCTCATGCAGAGTTTCTGGTTTGCTTCTCCGGCTGTGCAACTTTTCATATATGTGAAAAAAATTCCTAAACCCACCTACTAAGGTTACTGGTGACCCAAAAATCATCAAAAACAGCCATCCAATTTACAAGTCAACTGAAAAAACAATAGTATTTTGATATTTGCATTTATTCTCTTATGGCACATCACTTCCGAATGTTTATGTCTGTAGTTGCTCATACTTCTTTGATTGACAGTAGCTATTTAATTTGTCTATAAAATAATTCAGCATGCCTTTTGGATTTGCTGTAGTCACCTTATTCTGAATAAACCTCGTTCTCTGCAATGTTTACAGCTGTGCTTTTGGTATGTTTCAGTATGTTTAGACATACCCCAGGATTTACAAAGCCCTTTATAGCATGCAGGATTAGGTTAAGAGCTATTTTCGGCAATATGGCCGATGTGCAATCCAGGAACGAGTTCCCTGGAAGTGCACGTGAGCTCTTAGGCTAATCCTGCATGGACCGAGCTCCTGTATGCAAATCACCCTCATTTGCAGGTGAAAATCATGAAAATGAGGGTAATATGTGATCCAGGATGCTGGCAGCTGTCCATGCAGGACGAGTGCAGTGTGCCGAAATGTACTCGGTTAGTAACCGAGTACAGTTCTGCAATCTACAAAACGGAGCTATGACAGCACCAAATAAAGACTGAATATCATTGAGGAAGCATGCCATTGTCCAAGTAGAAGACCATTGGCATTGCAAACTGTTAAAAAAAAATAAATAACATTTTATTTTCTTTTCACTGATCTCGCCTTGTTAAGCATAGGGCAGCGACGCACAAACGAGATTGGGGGGAAATAATAAAATAAACCTAAAATAAGCATTCTAACTGAAATCAGTATTCTGCCATACAAGTCAATGGCAGTCAGAAGACAACCTGGCCAGTGAGTAATGGTTTCTAAGGGGGAAGGCTCAGCGTGGGACATGTAACTATGCATTAGCAGGCAATCCTATGCAAATGAGGGAAGGGTTAGTGAATCCCAGAATTTCCCAGGGTGTGAGGCAGGTCCCAAGAGTGCAAGAGTATAAATGGCTGGGTGCAAGACTAGGATATACGTGACATCATGGGGGTGTGTGTCAGGCATACTGTATGTGGATTGCAGACTTGTGGCTTGGGATTGCTCCTAGCTTAGCACAGCTAAGCTAGGACTGTGTCTAAACCTGCCTGGCACTCTTTACAAAGTGTAAGTGGGTGTGTGCGCCGTGCACTGGGTTTTACAGGAAGAAAAAAGAAGTCAAGCCAGGAAAAAGCAGCTCTGTGCACATTTGAGCACTCCATTTGTGCGGCGCTCACACGGGCCTAAACAGGGAGGCAATGGGAAGGGAAAAGAGCAGTAGGAAGGTAATCAAGGAGAACTAGCTGAGCTGCCAGGTAAAATGTATCAGAATCGGCTAATCACACAGGAAGCAGACCAGCCCACCCAGAACACTGCTATAAACCAAACAAACACCTACTCCCCTGGTTTTTCCACACTTAACACCACCGGTGTATACAAGCGGGGAAATTTTAAAACCAAACCTACAAAATGAGAAGGGCTGCAGCAGGCAACATATAACAACATGTGCAAGAGGCTGAGAGTGGTGAGGATGTCAATGCTGCCAAACAACCCACAGTGAGGAGACAGACAAGAGTGAACAGACCCAGGGTAACCTATCAGGGGCTACATGAGCTGGCGATAGTGGAGCACTATAGGGTGTACAGAGACCTCCTACAGCAAATCGTTGAGCTGTGCAGGCCACACCTGACACACCACACTGGCCAAAGGGAACCCGTCCCGGTGGATACCAAGGTATGTGTAGGCCAAGGTATACTAGCCACAGGTACCTCACAAACTACAACTGGGGATAACATGGGCATCTCACAGGCATCAGCATCCAGTGTATTCCACCAGTTCCTGGATGCCATGTCAGCACATGCCAGTGAGGATGTATATTTCCTCAACACAGGTGAGGTGTTGACCCGCAATATGTGTCTCTTCCACCAAATAGCTAACTACCCTGGGGTAGTGGATGCTATAGACTGCATGCACTTACACATCAAAGCACCATCCGGTGAGCAGGGCAGGGTCTATATCAACCGCAGGGTCATCGCCTCCATCAACTGCAAGGTCATATGTGATGCCCAGGGCATTATACTGAATGTGTGTGCTGGCTGCCCTGGAAGCTATGATGATTCACACATATGGCAACTGATGCAGCGGTAGCACAGATTTGCCGATGTAGACATCCCCTACGGTCACCTAGTGGGGGATACTGGGTACCCACTGGAGCCGTGACTGATGACACCCATCAGAAATGCACACACACCTGAACAACAATGCCATAATGATGCACACGCACAGGCCAAACATATAATAGAGCATGTGTTTGGGATGCTCGGGTCATGGTTCCAATGTCTGGACACATCTGGTGGAGCCCTGCAGTATTCACCAGCTACATGTACCCAAATAGTAATGGTATGTGCTATGCTACACAATATAATCCTGTGGAAACAGCTGCAGCAGGAACAGCATGGGGCAGGGCCACACAGCCCCCCCATCAATGCCAAGGCCTGTACAGGTACAGAGTGACTCGGAGGAGGAACAAACTGAGCCTCCCCCGGTAGGCAGATGGGGGCGTTTCCAGTATGCCCTTGTCTTGGCAAAGAGGCAACACATAGCATATGCACTGACACAGTAGGTCCTCAGGGAATGACGCCTCTCTCTGACATGCGCAGATAGTAAAAGGGATGCCAAGCATGACACTACATGTGCCCAGCCATGTATAGGGAGTGTACTATGTGCATCCAACATAGGCAGCCCTCCAGCACCATCCTCAAGTCTGGCACACAATCAAGGTAAGTCAATCAACCTATCAATTGCCAAATGGAGTAGAATGTATTTTTACCTGTAGCTATGGTATGGATGTGAACATGCAAGGGAATTGGGTGGCCAGATGTCAAGGCAGCAGAGAGTAGACACCCATAGTGGCAGCATGGAATCTGTAGCACATACTGGAGTCACCATAGTAGCCAGTACTACACAGGGTGACAAAACTCACTGCACAAAGTGGCTTGAGTGACAAGGGTGTCCATAAGAGCCACACATACCAGTCAGGAAGGATTACATACCCAGCAACAGTCTCAGCCAGCAGGACAGATGAAGACAAACACAAGCAAATGCTGTACTATGGCCTCCAAATGTGCCTTATGGGTAACCCCCCCCACAGGCCTACACAGACAGACCGCAGCAGACAAGGCAGTCAGATGTAAGTTGTGAAGGCTAGGAAGTCAGACACTAATAAGTAGGTAAACAAAGCTAGGATCTGTAGTACACTGCTAAGCCCAAGCCAGCAGGATAGGTAAGACTACAGCATGAAATGGAGTACCTGACATACCAGTACAATCTTAGCAAATGTGTACAAGTGTCAGGTGTGCTCCCCCATCCAACATACACATAGAATAACAGTCAGGTATGCCCCCACCCCTGTGTAGAACACTTGAAACAGTCAGGTGCCCCCCCCCGCTATGCAGAAATGTAGCAACAGTCCATGGCAAATGATGGATGGATACCCTGCAGACACAGCATGCTACCTGTCGGTGTACAACAAAAGGTCAGTACCGCAGTACAAACAACCTGGACGTGATCCACACATGCAACACAGATGGCCATACTGGGCATGCTCACACACTTAGAGGAATGAAGGCAATGTCAGTCAACAACATACTGAGAGGTCATACTGGGCATGCTCACACACTTAAACACATGAAGGGCATGTCTGCAAACACCAGTGGACCACACATATCTGGAAGTTGCAGTTCTCAGTGTGGACACATGTCAGTATGCACCACTCCTGCCTTGCACACAAAGTGGATAAGAATACAGACAAATATGTAAGGACAACACACTATAATAAGCCACAGGTACATGGGCATAGATGTGTGGAAGAGGGTGACCATGACAAGGAGCCATGCAGGCCTGTCCCAACTGGCACACAGCCAAAGGACTCCCAACACATTGCAGATGTAACCCACTGTGGATACTAGCCACCAGTACCTGTCAGCATGACAGACTATGTGGTGTACGTGCCAGCTGTGCAACAAGTAGCTGCACACATGCACCTGTAACATATGACCTCGTGTGTGCCCGCATGTGGCATGTCAACCCCTACATGAATGGGGTATGGCCCATGCACACACTGCCCTCCCCATAGCAGTAGTATGACAAGCCTGCTGAAGTCATCCAATGTGAATTACACCTTTGGGAAAGCTATAGCTCAGTAATATGCATGGTGCGTCCCATAACTGTGTACTGCTGTAGTGACAGAATAGTGAGGTAGTAGTACTAACCCCAGACCTGTCAATTGTGTGAGTGTGTGTTTGTGTGTATGCCTGTCTGCCTCTGACTGTGTAGAGTTTAATGCTTGTTAGGCTACTCACACTCCGTGCAATACATATAGTCAACTTTGGCAAGGCTGCTGATGTCACTCACCTAGAAGTGCACCTCTGGGAATATGACAGCCCAGTAATTGCCGTGGCACATCCTGTAACTGCGTACTGCTGTAGTGTGATTTAGAACGGTGGTAGTGTTCCATCTCCATCCATGCCAGTTCCAGATGTGATGTGTGTGTCTCAGTGTCTGTGTATAGAGCAATGCATTATAGGCTACACACTCACAGTAAATTTTACAAATGACCTATTGTGGTAGTCCTGCTGATGTCATTAATTGTGAAATACACCTTTGAGGAAGATGTACTTCAATAATGTCCATGGTGCGTGATATAACTGTAGTGCTGTAGTGTAGTAAACTAGTTAGGTAGGGGATCTACTCCCAGACATGACAGGTGTGTGTGTGTGTGTGTGTGTGTGTGTGTGTGTGTGTGTGTGTGTGTAACTCATATCATGTGTAGAGGTAGAGGTGGTTGTGGGCAATGTGGAGGGGTTTTGCTAATTTCATTTATGGTGGCTGTACACTATATCACAATGTCAACCATACAAGTATAACAGATGTAAATGGCTAGAGGCTGGGGTGCAAAGCCATACCCATACATAGGTTCATAGGTTCAAACTAGGCTACCTGCCCTAGGGCATTTACAAGCCTAGCCAGAGTGTGTTTGGCTTTCACCACCCATTTTAAAATTAATTTTGCTATGCCCTTTCTCGAGGTTAGTATACTGTGCATCTATCTAACAGCGACACAGAAGTGTTACCCGGAGTAAATCTATTATCTCCCATCCACTCATCAAGATTCCTCTTGAAGAGAGTCAATGAGGGACTCTGCCTAACCTGGACTGGGATTTTATTCCAGAGTGAAGGGAGCCTCTGGGTTATGAATCTGTCCCTCCAGCATGTCCTATTTATTTCAGTGCTGAGGTTCAAGTCTCTCAAGAGTGTAGCTCGATGGGATTTGGATTTTCTGAGGTGCAGCATGTCCATTAATTCCGGGTTAGACATGGCTTTATACGTCAGGCACAGATCGCCTCTGAGCAGGCGGTATGCCACTGAGTAGAGCTGGAGTTTCTTTAACCGGGCAGTATATGGCATCTGTCTGAGCCCTTTGATCCTTTTGGTGAGGTACGTTTGGGGTCTTTCCAGTTGCTGCAGGTGTCTGGTGAGGTACATCCCAAAAGGGGCATTGTGCTCAATTATGGGCCTGATGAGGGATGAGTAAAGAGGCATGATGACCTCCCCTGATCTAGATGTGAATCCCTTCATGATTAGGTGGGCTATATAAAATGATTTTCTAAGCACTTTGGCCACGTGGTTGTCAAATGAGAGATTGCTATCAACTTGGGTCCCTAATTACGTCTTCCATACTTAATGGATTACCATCTATGTGGTAATTTGTGGGCACTTTGTTTTTGCCAAAGGGGATGACTATACACTTTTTGGCGTTTAGCTTGAGGTCATGGCTCTGGCACCAGTTGCCTGTTTCTATGAGACCCTTTTGTAGGATGCTTGTGTCAGCTGCTGAGTCGATTATGGCGCCCAGTTTGCAGTCATCTGCGAACTTGGTCAGCCACAGTCCTTCCGTGTTAGCCTGTACCTCCAAGAAATATATACCGAACAAGAGAGGTCCCAGGACTGAGCCTTGTGGGATGCCACTTGTAACTGGTTTGGAGTCTGACATGGCTCCAGCAATTCTAACCATGTGGGTTCTGTCCTTGAGCCAGTTTGCAACCCATCTAGTGACATAGGGGTTTATGTTTAAGCTGGTGAGCTTATCTATAATGCCCGAGTAGGGTATTGTATCGAAGCCTTTTGCGAGGTTCAGGTAGGCTGTGTGGACTACCTTCCCCTCGTCAATGGCCTTGGTGACTGTTTCAAAGAAATTGACCAGGTTTAAGAGGCAGGATCTGCCCTTAACAGAGCCGAACTGGGTAGGATCCAGTGTCTGTAAGTCCCCAATATCTTTATTTATGAGGTCCATGATGATCCTTTCCATAGCTTTGCAGACCAAGCTAGTCAGGCTTATGGGGCGATAGTTTCCAGGATCCGTTGAGGCACCACCTTTGTGGAGAGGAACCACTGTTGCTGTACATCACTCTTTGGGTACATATCCTGTAGTAAGACTGAGATTGAACAGTAGTTTTATGTTTGGGTTTAGTTCTTCTTGGAGTTCATGTAGGACAGCCGGGACACCGTCTGGTCCCATTGATGCTGTGTTTTTTGCTTTGGAAAGGGCGGCTCTTACCTGAGCATCTGAGATGTCAGGGGGCAGCACTCTGCTGGGATAGATATTTGCCCTTTTGGTGGGGAAGGGGGGGAGAAGTTTGCGCTGAACCTGTCAGCTAGGATGTTGGCAATGTCTGTGGGTTTGGTGTATTTTTTGTCATTTTGGACTAATTCTGAGCATATCTGGGAATTCCCACCCAGGTTTCTAACATAACTAAAGAAAGCCTTGTGATTATCCTTAGTGTCCTGTGCAATTTTTCTCTCGAAGCTGGCCTTAGATGATTTTATGAGTGCCAGTAGTTTTTTGCTAATACTGATCAGAGATGCCTTCCCTTTTTGGGATTTTGCTCTATCATGTAGTAGCTTCCTCCTTCTATTGTATAGTTTGTTTATGGCTGGGGTCCACCAGACAGGATGCCTGCCTTTGGAGGATTGAGTCTTGGTTTTGTTTGGGATTGCATGATCCATGCATTCCTGAAGGTGTTCATAGAATGTGTTTATAAAGGATTCTGTGGTCTGGACCATATTTTCCACAGGCCCGGGGGCTTTGAAGGATTCCACCTCAGTTTTGAGGAGTGTGAAATTTGCTTTAGAGAAGTTTTTCACTGTGGTTTTCTGGGCAGGGGCTGGGGTCGGGATGTGAATATCTAGTGAGATTAGTTTATGGTCTGATCTTACCAGTGAGGGATACACTTCTGGTCTGGAGCATAGAGTCCTCATGTTGGTGATGATCAGGTCCAGTATGTTTTCCCCTCTTGTGGGAGTGGTAACAAGCTGTTCCATAGCATTTGAGTTTATAAATTCTAGGAACCTTTTGGCTAGGGTGTTGGAGCTAGATTAATGCTCCCAGTCTATGTTTGGGTAGTTGAAGATGCCCAATATAATGGTATTTGGTGAGACCTTCATATTTTCCAGTGTTCTCAGGAAGGCCGAGTGGGGTTCCTGGGTTAGGGAGGGTGGACTGTAGCAGGCTATAAACTGGAAGGCAGTTTTACCCACTGTTAGTTGCACATGGATAGTCTCTGATGCTTCGTGCTGTGCCACCAACCTGGAGGTGTGGGTATCTTTGACGAATATTGATACTCCCCTTCCTTTTGTGGTTCGGTCCAAGTTTTGGGGCCGAAAAACATGGTATGAGGTATAACCTGGTAGTGCTGGGGTGCTCTCAGGAGCCTTGAACCAGGTTTCTGTTACTGCACAGATACCAATGTTCTCCATGCTAAGGAGGGTTTCGAGTGTGTGCATCTTGAGGTTTAGACTTCTGGCATTGAGTAGCATTACTCTTAGTTTCTTATGCCTTGTGATACCTATGGAGGTGGATTTGTCTTTTGAGCCTTGCCTAAATAAGGTACTATGGGGGTGGCAAGAGCCTTTGCCAATATCTGAAAACCCAGGGGTGACAGGTGCAAGCCGTCTCTAGCGAAGCATTGTGGCTTGTCAAGCATGTCATCCCAGGCTGACAGGCATTGGATCCCCTTTGAATGACACCAATACTTAAGCCAATTGTTGAAATCGATCATCTTGTCTTCATATTGTGGCATTATTCTTGGTGAGGGTAAGATGCTACTCAAGGTCAGGGTCATACCGGCCTGGGCTACATGCTCAGAGAGCTCCTCTATGTCTCTTTTCATGTAGTCCAGGGAGGTACATCTCAGGTCATTCACACCAGCATGGACAATGACTGAGTCATATTTGTACTTGCCTTGGAGTGGCCTAAGTGAGTGTGTTATGTGGTGGATCCTAGCGCCCGACAGGCAGCTCACCATGACCTTCTCCTTGTTCAGCCTGGTGAGAGGGATGTCAGTGTGCCTGACGATAGAGTAACCTATTACAAGTGTATCAGGTGTGTTGTTTAGCCTTAAGGGCTGTGACTGTTCGGCACACTGGCTTTGTGAGCTATGTGTTGCACGTGTTTTGTTTTGGGTAGCGGTTGCTTGGGTGTCTGCTTTGGAGGCAGATTTTTATTTAGAGCCTCCGAGTATGTTTTTGTGTGTTTATGTGTTTGGTTTGCTGTTGTGGTAGGTCTATGTGAGACTGGAATTGTAGTGAGTGTGGTTTCCTTCTCCACCTGACTGGTTACGCCAGTACTGACTTGAGAGAGCTTAGCCTCCAGTTTGGCTATATGGTTGCATCTCTCACATTTGTTGGAATTTGTTGGGAGGAAGAGAGGGTTGTCTGTGTACATGAGGCAGTTGTAACATTGCCTCAAGTTTCCCAGATTGACCAGCTGGACCAGAGAGGAGATTGACAACTGACCTTTGGACATGCTAGAATAGTACTGGGAATTCCTTTATAATTGAAAAAAGGGCCAATGGGGAACAAGATACTCAAGGGGAGTTTGTGAGGGTGTAGTGGTTTTAATTTTTTAGTGCTGACTTATATAATTGCTTTAGTGAGTAAGTGCCAGACTTTTGAGTAGGAATAGGGTGTTTATTATGAGAACTAGATCAGTTCTAAGGGAAAAAGTGAAGAGCAGACTTTGTGGAGCCAAGAATGGTTTAAACCCAATTAAGCGGCATTGCCCGATGCTGCGCTATGCGCAAAATCGCACAAAGCCACTCTAAAGCGGGTTTTATACAGGGGGGACTTGAAAGAGCGAGAAATTGGCCCAAAACGGCCAATAGGCTACCAGATTCTTGTGCTGGGAACACTCCTCCAGGGATAGATTGGCTGCTCTAAGCTACCCACTGCCACTGGTGAACAAAGAAGCCTCCCTTTATCCAAGAAAGGAAATGGGCATCACAGGAATTTTCCAAAAGTCCAGAATACAGCAAAGCCTGTATTTGGACTACTCTAGGTCAGGAAAGATGGGAAACAAGGATCATTTTTTTTTTTTTTTTTTGCAACAAGCAGCAGGAAAATGCAATAAATATGTAACACAGGCTAGTGCACTTAGCCTCAACAGGTAAATGCAACAAACAGGGCAAACTTTAAAAGTGCAGGTGCAAAAACAACTTTAAACAGTTTAAAACAGTTCAAGAAGCAGAAATACTTGCAGTTTAGCTAGATCGGACAGTTGCCCAATTAGTAGCATCAAAAAAACCCACTTTTATCAGGTTAGCAGTCACTCTTTTAGCCTCTCTGCTGCTAGCACCACTCTGCAGGACCACAAGGAGCTTGGCTGAGTAGTAACAAGCGCAAAAAACGCGCCAAAGCAAGTTTTATACATGGGGACTTGAAAGAGCTAGAAATTGGCCCAAAACGGCCAATAGACTACCAGATTCTTGTGCTGGGAACACTCCTCCAGGGAAAGATAGGCTGCTCTAAGCTCCCCATTGCCACTGGTGAACAAAGAAGCCTCCCTTTATCCAAGAAAGGAAATGGGCAACACAGGAACTTTCCAAAAGTCCAGAATACAGCAAAGCCTGTATTTGGACTACTCTAGGTCAGGAAAGACGGGAAACAAGGACAATTTTTTTTTCTTTTTTGCAGCAAACAGCAGGAAAATGCAATAAATATGTAACACAGGCTACCACACTTGAGTGTGCAGCCTAGACAGGTAAATGCAACAAACAGGACAAACTTTAAAAGTACAGGTGCAAAAACAACTTTAAACTTGCCAATCACAGTTAGCAACCCCACTGTGACGTCACATGTGACTCACAACGGACATACCATGCATGACAACGTGGCCTGTATGGACAGATGACACTGACATCAGGAAATGCTGTTAGCATGCTATCAATGTAGGTGCAGGGTAAATCTGCTGACCAGTACCACTCTCTGCTACACGTGGGCAAGACTGGCACATCTGATGATAAGCTGTGTTCACAGGATGGGCCAGACACCCCAGGTACATTTCCACATGTCACGGTACATGCATGTGGGAGGTGTGCACAACCATCCAAGTCATGGACTAGTGAACACAGACATGGAAAGTGATGCACAGCATTGGCCACACACAATAGTCACCCAGGTGACTGGAAGATGGATGCAATACCCACCTGTGCGGGCAATTGCAGAAGCTACAGGCCTGTGCCACAATGCAGACCATTGTCATGTGGGCTGATGCCATGGTATACCCATTGCCTACCCTTGTACAGCCTGCTGGCACTGTTGGCCACCACACCCCTGTGCAGACATGCACCCATGCATGTCCGAACTGGACCCTGTGTGTTCGTGTGTGCATTGTATGGTGCGTATGTCCACTTCCACATGCACTATTTCCCCAGGGCACAGTGAAACATGCAGCCTTATGTCTGACACCCCCTCATACTCACTGCCCATACAACCTCTGTATCACCGGTGTGGTGCATGTGTTCCCTGCACATTAATGTGTTGTGGCAATCCCACTAGTGATGGGTTGCACTCCTGGCCCTGCCAACTGTGTTAATGTATGTGCGTCCCTGTGTGAGTGTGCCTATGCTGACGCTGGCACCTGTTCATGCAGACAGGCATGTG
Organism: Protopterus annectens; assembly: GCF_019279795.1. NCBI lineage: Eukaryota > Metazoa > Chordata > Ceratodontiformes > Protopteridae > Protopterus > Protopterus annectens. The sequence goes on from NC_056734.1 coordinate 852,862,470, forward strand.
TATGTCACCTACTGTATAGCTACCATATCCCTGTTGCAGATGTCACTCACCATCACATATATGTTCTGAGTGCTCCCCACCAGATAACCCATGTGGCGCATCCAATAACAGCATTGAACTGTGATAGCACTACATAGCTGTCAGGTATTTGATACCCTATGCTGGTAGGTGTGTGACAAAAATATGCATAGGTTTTACCCTCTCACCCCTCCCTGACATATATTTGACTCTGTCTGCCTCCCCCACTCCCTCTCTGGTGGATGTGGAGGGCCACACCTGCATTGTTTAGGCAGCAGCATGTGTATTTAATGTGATGCTCATGATCAGCTGATGGCTTCTGCATGAATTGCAGCCCTTTCCCTAGCTGATTGCATATGGAACAGTTGTGGTAACATTCCCATAGCCAATTGCATGAAAACACACTCCAATACCTGGGAACATCCTGGTGGTTCATAGGTTCATAGGTTAGTACTAAGCTAACTGCCCTTGTGAGCCATTTTAAGCCTAGCCAATTATCCCTTGTGAGACTCGAACCCTGCACCTTGTGTTTGTAATGCAAACACCTTAACCATTAGGCCACCCTCCCAACCTAGTCCTTGTTGGCCCTTGTCTGTCACTGTGAGCAGGAGCTAGAACTGTCATTTGGCAAACAACATTTCAGATGGGTTGGGGATTTACTTCTAACAACATACACTGTGGGAGGAGGGCAACAAACAGGAGGAGGATGTGCCTGCCCTGACTATGAACTGTAAGTGCTGCTATACTGCACATGGAGTAGTGTTGTTTTGACAGTGTTTGGATATGCCTGTTGTACATGTCGCAATACCTGCCATGTCTGTTCTATGTATATCAGGAATCCCCATCTGCAGGCTCATCTGCAGACTTGGCAGTGTTGTGCCTTTGGTGTTATGTATTAGCCACGATGCATCTATATGTGGAATGCAGAAGGAAGTGTGAGGTTTGCAGCCTGTTGATGGTGAAGGCCATGACAGGTGCTGACTACATATCCCTCATTGTACATGTGTTGCAACAAACCCCGTTACAATGGTAGATTAATGAGGGTATCACAGCAACATGTCTATACTGGCCCTGTGTATGTACTGTCAGCCCCACCTCTGTCAACCTGTGTACATATGTCGTGCATGAAGTGGTGCACATGTGCTGTACACCGTAAATAGTGTCATCATATCTGATAACACTCCAGTGATATGTCAGAGTGCTACACATGTCATGTACAGTAGGGGTTACACTTAATGCCATACCCTGGAAATCCTGTGGATGTTTGTACATTACTGATGTCTGTGTAGTGATGGTGAATGTCGTCAGTGTGTGTATTGTTAATATGTACTATGGCCTGTGTACAGACCGTGGTAGATGCCATTGTTCTACCTACCCTTCTATCTGTTGTTACATGCTGCCCCACTGTATGGTACAGTTTTACCTTACATGTGTGTAAAGTCATACACACACATGTCTCATATCACAGACAGTCATCAGACCAGACTGTGTAGTAGCCCAGTATATGTAGGGTCATCCTGTGAGTGGCACATATGAGGATGGTGTAGGACAGATAGTCCATATACTGTGCTATTATGCTAGCGTACCATATGTGGTTGTGGCTGCGTTCACATTAATTGTGGTTATGCACTGTCACACAAGTGTATCCTACCCTGTGCTGTTACATGGCTGTCGAGCCTGCTATATATGCAGGTACTGTACCATGATAACCTTAGGATGTCTGTCAGTAGCCACACACATGTTATGAACAAATGTCACCTTCCACACACACCGTGTCTGTGACAAAAATCCCAATGACAGTAACAAGTGTCTATTACTATACCAGCTATACATACCAGACATCCCCTTGCACTACTACATTGGGACTATAGTGGCTGGAGTAGGGCTACGCTCCATGTCCAGGACATATGGTGGGACGATATGGACATGCACTTATCCAGATAGCCATATATATATACATATATATATATATATATATATATATATATATATATATATATCTGAGTACACATGTGTAGTACTTCCAATTACCACTGTCATGGCAACCACCCTCTATGAATCCCTACATCATGTGGGCATATTCCCTGTACATTCCCTGTGTAACGGACATCCTTCCTGTGTGTGGGCATCAATGTTACAGACAGCAGGTAGCAATACCTCTTACAGGAGAACCTGCACATTCAGGGCAGCAACATATATGTAGGAGGATCGGGACATACAGACAGACTGTGAGTAGAGTGGTGTAATGCTTTGCAAAGATGTGGTGTTACAGGCTGTGTGTGTATGTGTGTGTGTGTGTGTGTGTGTGTGTGTGTGTGTGTGTGTGTGTGTGTGTGTGTGTGTGTGTGTGTGGGTGTGTACATACTAGTTTACCTTGGACTGCAGTCTGTCTGCATAGTTCAGATCTGTGGGCCTATCCTCCAGCTGGACAGAGGTGTGCCTATCATGTGTTGTCTGTCCACCACACAGGTCCTGTGTCAGATATTACACTGGCAGTGTGTGTATTGCATTCTAGCAGTACATGGCTATATCCATTTGTTTATCTGATGTCATATTCCTGCATTAGGGTATGTTGCAACACATCCTGTAACACCAGAATGTTCCAGCGTGTGTAACTGCAATATTGCAGGTATGGCCCTGCATTCCTGCCTTTGTCCTCCATATATATGGCAGCCTTTGTCCTGCTGTGATACGGGTAGGGGTTGTTAGGTAATGGCCTATCATAAACTACTGCTAGCATTCCTACTATCATCCCAGTCATGGCGTGGACACCCACAACATTGTTGGCCAAGGACCATACATGTGACAAATACAGTGACATTACCACAAGTAATGAATGTCCCCCTAGGGCTTCACTATAGGGTGTAATTGGAGGCTGCTGAACTACATCTGATATTGTTGACTGTTACGTATCGTACAGGCAAATCCATTGTCAACTGTTGTATGAATTGAAGGGCTTAGTCTGGACACCATAGTATGTTATATATCCACACTGTCTGCATCTACTGTTTTGTGTGGGCCTTGCATCCATCACTGGTTATATACATCAACATCCATGTGCTGTCAATAATGTCCTACATTATTGTATGGTACACAAATAAAGGTTGTCTGTGTATACATACCTGTATGTCGTGTCATGTCCTTTGAATTGTGAGTGGGTATATGTGCAATATAAGTTTCCCCTTTGTGGGGCTGGTTGCCACACCACACATGTCACAGGTACCGGTTACAGGGCTTGTGGCTGGGGATATACATTGCACCCAGTACGTCCACACTACTGCTACACATGTATGGCTACTAATACCCTTTGTCTGTGTATATGTATATGTACCCATATATCCCATATATCACTAATGAATGGCAGTCGATTTTTACGTGCCCAATTGCCGGCACTGATGCACAACCTTCAACGAAGGTACGCCCATTCACGCATGTCTACACACAGAAGACGCTCTGAGGCATATATATATTTATGTATGTCTGCATAAATATATATGTTACACCCCCATATATAGAGGGATAGAACTGGACATTGTTATAGCTCTAGCTATGTATACGTATCCATACATATATGTGTATGTATGTAGATATATATATATATATATATATATATATATATATATATATATATATATATATATATATATATATATATATATATATATATATATATATATATGGATATATACACTGAACATATTAATCTATCTATGTACGATTGCTGTTATATGGTTATTTGTGAGTCATACATATACAAATATATATATATATATATATATATATATATATATATATATATATATATATACACATATACCTATAGCTGTCTATCTCTCTATATTTACAGATGTATAGCTGTTTATATGTCCATGCATGTTCGGCCTATATGTGTGTGGCCTGTACCTCATTCTCTTGGCAAGTGACATGGATGACCTTAGGACAGTGGTCAGTCATTCGTGCTGACACCTACGTGTTTCAGACATATCATCTCCAGCAATATATGTGTTCTACCACATATAACTGTGTAACTTGCAATGTTTAAAGTGTATTAGAGCAGGATAGGACAGATATCCCTATATGTACCCACATTATAGTGCACTATGTCAAGGACTCATGTATTAAGAGGTTGCATGGTGCGTTATTACCACATTCCCTGTGCTGTTGACTGTGCTGTTTGATATGTATGTGGAATGAGTGGTTATGTACATCTGTCATGGTTTAATGATAAATCAAGTAGTGTATGATGTGCAGCATCCCGGGTGTGGGCCTTCCAGAGGCTGTATATTGTGTTTCAGGGCAGAACACCAGTTATCGGATACATAGTGAGTTAGGGACATTTGAACGGTCGTACGTGGGTGTGTGTGGTTTGCGCAGAGCTAAATAATGCTAAGCTCAGGTTACATTTCCTTACACTCAGCTAGCATCTACTTAGCTCAATCTATGTAGGCAATGCTTACCCCATGCAAATACACGTACACACACTTACAACTGCTTATCCATGCGTACTACTGCTGTTATGCACGTACACATGCTTACTAGTGCCTTAGTCATTATGACACTTCACATGCACATTTAAGGCAGTACTCCTGTGCAAATATACATGTTACTTAGTAGGTTATACAGCACAACAAAGTTAACATACTGATATCACATGGACAATAGGATTTGCTGCAGTGGGACTCGTCCCGGGAATGTGTGTGCGTTAGGCAGATGCTCTGACCACTACACTATTGCTGTTTTGCTTCATTTGCATATGTCTACCATAATGACATACCTATGTTCCCTTCCCCCGGCCCCTGAGCTCCACGTACACAGCATCCATCCATTCCCTGGTTGCTAGCCCTGCCATACCACACCTCCACACATTTCCCTCTCTGCACATCTCGGTACACCTCCAGTATACTGTCCCCACCCAAGCCACTGCAGGCTCTTCATCCATTTAGTCCAAGTACATACCAGCCTTCCCCTGATCCTCCTCTGATACTGGTGGTGACATCGATGTGACCCACAACTGCTGGTTCATCCCACCAGGGATGGACCTGTTGCTGTATCAAGAGTAGACCTAGCTGGTCTACAGTGTTTCTCCCACTGGTAGCATTCTGCCAGGGTATTGTGTAGCAGTGGTTTGCTCACACACCTGGCCAGCCTCATCTCCCAGTTCCACGGAACCAATGCCCCAGGTGTGACATACTGTGCATGACACATGCTTACAGGCCCCAACGGTGTGCACCGTATATCATTATACCCTTCGGTATTATGCAGGACTACTGTTCTCACAGTAGGATTGGACAGGCACTGAATTGTGCTGCACATAGACTGCTCATAATACTGTGGTTGAGCAATGGACACATGTGTTCTGGTATTAATCTACACACTTATATACATTTCCTGTACTGTTGGATGCCTGTGCTGGATGATGTGTATGTGATCACAGCAGCTGAATGTGTATCCGGCATGGCTTAGTGGAACTCACATCTACTATAGTGTGCAGGGTCACAGGTTTACAACCCGGCAGTGCAGATTATTATGTTAATGGCCACAACAACAGCTGTTGGCTACTGAGTGTCTAAGGCACTGTAGAACATTTGTAGGTGGGTATGCGCTTGTTTGCGTAAAGCACAGTATTACTGACCTCTGGTTGTGGCATATTGCACTCAGTTAGCGTCTACATTGCTTCACCAGTGTGGTACTAGCATACCAGAGGCCAAACAGGCTTACACCCGCTTGCTCCCGCATACACACACACAACGTCATGCATTTTTTTCACATCTGTCAACCGGGACACTCGCAGTGTATGCTTGTCCATTGTCAACAGTGGCCCAGGGTGTAGAGCTCCACATTGACCCCCAGCTACGTATCCCAATTAATACTGGGGTGTTCACATTCATAGAGGGTAACAGACATAACATAGCTATGTCCCCCATTAATCATGCTTAGTTTACATTAAACTGTCAGTATTATCCATGCTTAGGTCAGGTTTACATGTCAGGTATGACTGTTGACAAAGGTCAGTTTAAGGTGAGGTGGGATTCCTGTTTTACAGGTTTTGATAGGTTACATGCAGATATTCAGGGTAGGTGTAGTTATTCCATACCTGTGTGATAAAGTAGAGGCAAATAGCTAAGAAGTAGGTAGGTAGGTAGTGGGGGTGACATTGTAACTGTATAGCAGCCCGTAGGTATAACTGGATGGGGAGCAAATGGGAAGGTATGTCGGATGTTGGGATTTTTTATGCGAGGCAGGACAAGCGGTATCAGTACCACTAGTTGATGTAGTGGTATAGAGTGTGAGGTGGGGGGAGGGTTTCACAAGGTGGTGAGTCTGTGCTGCTCCAGGTGTGCTTGTGGTGTTCCTTTATGTGTTAGTTACATGTGTCCTGTGGGACAGCTGTGATACTACATGTGGGTTGGGGTTCCAGATACTGGTAATATAGTGGGGGAAGAGGGTGTCACCTACATGTACCCGTAGACATTAATAGAAATGGAACAGGGGCTGATAGGCATGTGGTGTATATGGGGCACAAAGGGGGGTGTTAGTAGGGGGATTATCCAGGGATGTGCAGGATGGCTGCAGGGAAGGTCCACAGCTGGCCATGTTGTCTACAACAACAGCTGTGCATATGCACTGCATTTGGTGTTTGTGTTGGACACTCACACCCCTGGGTGGGGGTGAGGACTACAATAATACCTTGTGATGTCTATTACATCAGCTTACATGCCTACAGTGGGGTGTTGCAACCATGTGTTCGTAGGTGTTGTGTAGTGGGTTATGCAATAACACATATGGTTATACCATACTTTGCCATGTAAACTGGACTGTGCTGTGGTGGGACCCATATCAGGAATGGCTGCTCATTAGGCATAAGCATGCCTGTTGACTGTACAGACTCTGCGGCCTGTCCAGAATTTGCTTCATAATATTGGTGTATTCCTCTTACAATCTGCACCTGTCTGGCAAATACCTGGGAACTGATGCCATTAAATACAGACAAGTAATTGTGTTTAAGACTCCACATCCTTCAGATGAGTCATGCTAATGCATAACCTATTATTCTATCAGCTTTCTAAGGTTGTAAGTGGAATATGTGCTTTCTGTCCCTATTTGTCCCCCCAATGGTTTAGGTTCTCTCCAGTGGTTTTGCTCTTAGAGGTTCAGAGGTATGGGCGTAAGCTCTGCCCAATTTGTAATATTACTTACATCCCCTGGGTGGTCCGAATACAACTGCGCCAGCCAACACCTGCACGCCTAGGCCCATAATTGCATACCCATAGTTCCCCCACCTGCCCGACCTCTACAGCACTCATCCTTACTGTGGGTGTAGGTGGGGTCAAACCACACCACTACACACTGCCCACTCTCCATGTGTCGGGACCCATGTCGTACGTTGTTTCGACCCATGGGTTATCATGCTGGCACAACCTACTTGTCCGTGTACTTATATAGCCTGGTTGGATAAATCGTTACAGGGACTGACTCCGATGATCATTAATTTTTGGGGTGTCCCACAAGGGACATTGATGTCTTTGTTTCAGGATTAGACTTGGTAGGTCTCTCTCACTGGTAGTATCCTGCCTGTGGTCTGGGAAGCAGTGGTGTGTTTACTTGTATCGTGTGTTTGTATGTTTCACCTGTCTAGGTGGGGGAGGTTGATGCGACATGTTACACATTTGTTGATTGGAACCCTCACCCCCATTGGCACGGCCTGTGAACATATGTAATCCTTAACTGCTGTATCATATCTATATATATCTATATACATATATATATATATATATATATATATATATATCTATATATATATATATATATATATATATATATATATATATATATATATATATATATATATATATAAATATAGCTACATATACAGATATATAGCTATATATATATATATACACATATATAAATCAAGGCAAGTTTCATACAGGCACGAGACAGCTGACCATTACTTCCGATACACACTCTGCTTCTCCGTACTTGGGATATAACTGGTCTCTCAAATTCAAATGACAAACAAGTCCAATAAGTTGTAAAAACAGATTTATTTCCGGAACCAGTGAGCGCTTTCACCCGAAGGCTTTATCAAACTTCTACGTTCACTTACATTCATTACACATTTAAATATTAGTTAAAAACATCTGATAGGTTAACGTATCAGCGCGTGAACATTACACAGCACTTTCTAATTTAAAACCATCCCATATACGCTATTAGCTATAGTTCCCTTACTAAAATACATAAACTTGGGAACATCATAACTATATAAAGAACGCATTAATTCATAATCAACATACTTGGTGTGCTTATTGAAGTTTTACAAATCTTCAAATTATTTAAACTACCTAAGCTATTTAAAACTAGAATAAAACCTTATACTATAGGGCATATTAATACATCATAAATTATATACAGAGAACAAATATATGCTCATGCACATAACAACTGTGTGCTTTAAGCACTCTACTTAACCATAACTAACCTATATGTAAAATCTAGGCAGTAAACTAAAGTGCCTGTGTTTTTACTAGCTACAGGCTCAGGGTTTCTTTAACCTCCTTTTACGTAGGATAGGCTGCAAATGTACCTTATCGTTCAGGCCAGGGGATCGATCTGATCTCAGCCTGATGATCCATCTGAGCTCACACTCTTGTAGGTAGTTATCTATATCACCTCCTCTAATTGTAGGTGTGACTATCTGTACAACTCGAAAACCAAAGTAATGGTCAGCCCATAGCCATAACATGTTTGGCTAATGCATAACTTGTTGAGCCTAAACGCATGATATACATGATCGCGTGCTCCTTAATGACCTAGATGTCTTGCCTATATAGAACGCATCGCACGCTGTACACCTAGCCATATAAACAACATACCCACTCTGGCAACATGTCCTAGTTTTAAATTCAAACCTAGCCTGGGTAACAGGGTGAATAAAATCTGTACCAATATCTATAAACTTACATTGGTTACAATGGCCACATGGACGTGTATTAAAACTATCCTGTATGGGATCTATTCTCTGTACTAGAGATCTAAAACATAGCCTCCTTTTCAAATTGGGTTTATTCTTATAAACAAAACTAGGACACTGTCCCACTATTTCATGGATCTCCTCATCTAAGGTCAACACATTCCAATGTCTTCCTATAATACTTTCTATATCTTTCACGTCCCTAGTATAAAACAGAGATAATCTCAATTCATCTTCCTTCTTTACATTACTAACCTCATCTACTGGATGCCTTTCTGAATAATATGGTGTCGCTCTACCATTCCTCAATTTATCGACTATCTCTATATTGTGGTCTATATCAATCTCTGAATAGCCTCTATTCAAACATTTCCTTTTTAAGTCAAGGAATTCTTGACTATATCCTAAAACTGTAGGGTTTTGTCTGGACGCTCTCATTAATTGTCCCTTAAGGACATTATTAAAAATGAACCTGGGGTGCATACTATGTCTGTGTAACATAGTATTGCAATAACACGGTTTCCTGAAAATACAGGTATTCAAAAGTCCATTTTCTAGTCTACTTAGACTCACGTCCAAAAATGCTATATTACTGTGGGAATAGTTCAAGGTAAACCTAAGAAAAGTGGTCATTTCATTCATACTATTTACAAATTCCTGCAATAACGATTCACTGCCCCTCCAAACCATAAAGAGGTCGTCGACAAACCTACGGTAAAAACCGACATATGTACAGAACATTTCATTGGCCAATAACATTTCCTGCTCCCAATCAGCCATTACCAGGTTGGCGTAGCTATTGGCACAAGAAGTGCCCATAGCTACGCCATCCTTCTGCACATATAGTTCTTTGCCAAAGACAAAAATATTATTCTGGAGTATAATCTCCAGAAATAATGCAATCAGGTCCACAAGTTTATCATCCATTTCAGTTTGTGTCCTCAAATACCTCTGCACCCTAAATACCCCTTCATCGTTAGGTATAACTGTGAAGAGGCTCACTACATCAAGTGTAACTAAGATGTAGTGTTCATTTTCACTCAGGGTCATAATGTACTCATACAGATCTACTAAAAACTGCTTACTATCTCTCAATATAAACTGATTACTGTCCACCATTGGCCTTAAATAATGCTCTATAAATATAGACAAAGGCTCCGTCACCCATCCTTGCCCTGCTACAATGGGTCGCATGGGCGGATTTTCAAGTGATTTGTGGACCTTAGGAAGGCCTTGTATACTCGGAATGAGTGGATTAATGACCTTCAAATATTTGAAGAGTGTTCCTGAAATAATTCCACTCTTAAGTAAGTCATCTAATACCTCATAAATCTGGAGTACCTTGGTCTCAATATCATCCATTTTCACTTTACCATAGAAGCTACTATTACCGAATTGATGTCATTTTCATTAACTTAGAAAATGTATTCAGTGGGTGAAGAGATTATGTAATTATATTGGGCTTAGTAGATTCACCTTCAAACAGCCTAATTCATGACTGAATCAGTGATATCACTTCACATGTTGAATAAAATATCTCTTATTCAACACTTCTTCCTCATATTTATTAAGATTTCTATCAGAGAGATTAATTATTAGCGATTTTCCAATAATTAATCTCTCTGATAGAAATCTTAATAAATATGAGGAAGAAGTGTTGAATAAGGGATTAAGTTTTATTCCAACATGTGGAAGTGATATCACCGATTCAGTCATAGATGTTAGGCTGTTTGTAAGGAAGGTACAGTTAAGGTTGGAGTATGGTGACAATACTAATTCATCGAATGCTAGCGAGAGAGAGTTGTTTCGCCCTAACAGTATTTACAATCCTATACTTCACCCACTTTTGGATACATTTTCTAAGTTAGTAGAAAATGAATTACATCAATTCAGTAATAATAAGAGTATTTGGAATAAGTCGAGATCTAGCAATAATCTCACTTTTTTACAGAGGAGAGCTCTTCGGGCACTTTGTGATGACCAGTCAATAGCCATTAGACCCTCAGATAAGGGTGGTCCACTAGTAATAATGAACAGCATAGATTATGTCTCGAGAATGGATGAAATGCTTGGTAATAGTAGCTTCTATGGTAAAGTGAAAATGGATGATATTGAGACCAAGGTACTCCAGATTTATGAGGTATTAGATGACTTACTTAAGAGTGGAATTATTTCAGGAACACTCTTCAAATATTTGAAGGTCATTAATCCACTCATTCCGAGTATACAAGGCCTTCCTAAGGTCCACAAATCACTTGAAAATCCGCCCATGCGACCCATTGTAGCAGGGCAAGGATGGGTGACGGAGCCTTTGTCTATATTTATAGAGCATTATTTAAGGCCAATGGTGGACAGTAATCAGTTTATATTGAGAGATAGTAAGCAGTTTTTAGTAAGTCTGTATGAGTACATTATGACCCTGAGTGAAAATGAACACTACATCTTAGTTACACTTGATGTAGTGAGCCTCTTCACAGTTATACCTAACGATGAAGGGGTATTTAGGGTGCAGAGGTATTTGAGGACACAAACTGAAATGGATGATAAACTTGTGGACCTGATTGCATTATTTCTGGAGATTATACTCCAGAATAATATTTTTGTCTTTGGCAAAGAACTATATGTGCAGAAGGATGGCGTAGCTATGGGCACTTCTTGTGCCAATAGCTACGCCAACCTGGTAATGGCTGATTGGGAGCAGGAAATGCTATTGGCCAATGAAATGTTCTGTACATATGTCGGTTTTTACCGTAGGTTTGTCGACGACCTCTTTATGGTTTGGAGGGGCAGTGAATCGTTATTGCAGGAATTTGTAAATAGTATGAATGAAATGACCAGTTTTCTTAGATTTACTTTGAATTATTCCAACAGTAATATAGCATTTTTGGATGTGAGTCTGAGTAGACTGGGAAATGGACTTTTGAACACGTGCATCTTTAGGAAACCGTGTTACCGCAATACTATGTTACACAGACATAGTATGCACCCCAGGTTCATTTTTAATAATGTCCTTAAGGGACAATTAATGAGAGCGTCCAGACTAAACCCTACAGTTTTAGGATATACTCAAGAAGTCCTTGACTTAAAAAGGAAATTTTTGAATAGAGGCTATTCAGAGATTGATATAGACCACAATATAGAGATAGTCGATAAATTGAGGAATGGTAGAGCGACACCATATTATTCAGAAAGGCATCCAGTAGATGAGGTTAGTAATGTAAAGAAGGAAGATGAATTGAGATTATCTCTGTTTTATACGAGGGACGTGAAAGATATAGAAAGCATTATAGGAAGACATTGGAATGTGTTGACCTTAGATGAGGAGATCCATGAAATAGTGGGACAGTGTCCTAGTTTTGTTTATAAGAATAAACCCAATTTGAAAAGGAGGCTATGTTTTAGATCTCTAGTACAGAGAATAGATCCCATACAGGATAGTTTTAATACACGTCCATGTGGCCATTGTAACCAATGTAAGTTTATAGATATTGGTACAGATTTTATTCACCCTGTTACCCAGGCTAGGTTTGAATTTAAAACTAGGACATGTTGCCAGAGTGGGTATGTTGTTTATATGGCTAGGTGTACAGCGTGCGATGCGTTCTATATAGGCAAGACATCTAGGTCATTAAGGGAACGCATACGCGATCATGTATATCATATACGTTTGGGCTCAACAAGTTATGCATTAGCCAAACATGTTATGGCTATGGGCGCTGACCATTACTTTGGTTTTCGAGTTGTACAGATAGTCACACCTACAATTAGAGGAGGTGATATAGATAACTACCTACAAGAGTGTGAGCTCAGATGGATCATCAGGCTGAGATCAGATCGATCCCCTGGCCTGAACGATAAGGTACATTTGCAGCCTATCCTACGTAAAAGGAGGTTAAAGAAACCCTGAGCCTGTAGCTAGTAAAAACACAGGCACTTTAGTTTACTGCCTAGATTTTACATATAGGTTAGTTATGGTTAAGTAGAGTGCTTAAAGCACACAGTTGTTATGTGCATGAGCATATATTTGTTCTCTGTATATAATTTATGATGTATTAATATGCCCTATAGTATAAGGTTTTATTCTAGTTTTAAATAGCTTAGGTAGTTTAAATAATTTGAAGATTTGTAAAACTTCAATAAGCACACCAAGTATGTTGATTATGAATTAATGCGTTCTTTATATAGTTATGATGTTCCCAAGTTTATGTATTTTAGTAAGGGAACTATAGCTAATAGCGTATATGGGATGGTTTTAAATTAGAAAGTGCTGTGTAATGTTCACGCGCTGATACGTTAACCTATCAGATGTTTTTAACTAATATTTAAATGTGTGATGAATGTAAGTGAACGTAGAAGTTTGATAAAGCCTTCGGGTGAAAGCGCTCACTGGTTCCGGAAATAAATCTGTTTTTACAACTTATTGGACTTGTTTGTCGTTTGAATTTGAGAGACCAGTTATATCCCAAGTACGGAGAAGCAGAGTGTGTATCGGAAGTAATGGTCAGCTGTCTCGTGCCTGTATGAAACTTGCCTTGATTTATTACTTGAATTTTGTCATATCAGGCGCGTTTGTCCTTAGAGTGGTCCTATTTATTTTCAATATATATATATATATATATATATATATATATATATATATATATATATATATAAATATATATGCTGTATACTACTATTTAACAAATTGTTTTCTAGTCCTGAGGAGCTGTTCTCCCCAGGGTCTCTACTGTAAATGAGCCAAAAGCTCAGCCAGACTTATCCGGTTAACATATGTGATTTAAATACATATTTCAATTAATATCCTAGCTATATATATGTGTATGATTACACACATATATGCATATGTATTTCTACATATCTACACACACACACACACACACACACACACACACACACACACACACACACACACACACACACACACACACACACACACACACACATATATATATATATATATATATATATATATATATATACATATATATATATATATATGTATCTGTATTTGTATGTGTGTGTGTATATATATATATATATATATATATATATATATATATATATATATATATATATATATATATTGCTGTATATATAACGACATATGGATGTATGGGTGTCTGCATATGTATATATCTATATGTGGATATTTCATTATATTCTGTCTCTGTATGTACACATTTGTACTACGGAGAGGGAGAGGTATATCTTCATGTAGCTATAGGTAGATATACACACACATACCTCTACATATATACATCTACATCTGGTTATTCCATTCTTTGCCATGGGACTCGTAGCGGGAGTGGCTGTCCATTGGGCGGTGGCCCTGCCCAATGCACACTATTGCTTACATCCCTGGGGCGGTCCACATAGACCCACTCCAGTCAACACCTGCTCAGCTAGGCTCATAATTTCATACCCATGGTTCCCAATCCGCACATCTTTTTTGGCACTCTTCCTTACTCCGGGTGCAGGTCATCTGGCCACACCTGTACACTGCACCCAATTCCCACTTCTCGGGATCCATCACGTATGTTGTCTCGCCCCATGGATCATCAGGCTTCCCCTACCTTGTACATTGGTAACATGAGTGGCCTGACATTCGACATCGGTGTAATGGCAGGAAACCCAAAAATGTTTGAATTTTTGGGTGTCTCACAAGGGACATACATGTCTTTGTTTCAAGATTAGACTTGGCGGGTCTCTCCCACTGGTAGTATCCTGCCTGTAGTCCGGGAAGCAGTGGTGTGTTTACTTTTTTTGAGTGTCTGTTTGTTTCACCGGTCTACCTGGGGGGGAGTGATGCTACGTGTTACACATTTGTTGATTGGACCCCTCACCCCCATTTGCAAGGCCTGTGAACATATGTAATTTGTAACTGCTGTATCATATCCTAGCTATATACATGTGTATATTTACACACACAAATATATATATATATATATATATATATATATATATATATATATATATATACATTACTATATACAGATATATCTGTATATGTCTGCATACATGTATATATTTATATATTGCTGCATATATATATATATCTAATGACATATGGGTGTATGGGTGTCTGCATATGTATATAGGTATATGTGGGTATTTATATGTATTCTGTCTCTGTATGTATACATTTGTACTACAGAGAGGGAGAGCTATATCTCCATGTAGCTATGGGTAGTTATACACACATATACCTCTACATATATACATCTACATCTGGTTATTCCATTCTTTGACATGTAGATTAGTCTTTGCTGCAGTAGGACTCATAACGGGTGTGGCTGCTCGTTGGGTGACGCCTCTGCCCAATGAACACTTTTGCTTACATCCCTGGGGCTGTCCATATAGACCCACTTCAGCCAACACCTGCACATTTAGACCCATAACTAGGTACCCATAGTTCCCCCACCCCCACCTCCTCTACAGCACTCATCCTTACTCTGGGTGCAGGTTGGGTCTGAACACACCACTACACGCTGCCCACTCTCCACTTCACGGGACCCATGTCGTACGTTGTCTCGACCCATGGGTCATTTGGCTTTCCCACCCTTGTATTCGGGGTATGTACACACCCTGCTCAGAAAGGTTGTTGCACTGGCTTCCTCCCATAATATGTCAATTTTTAGGGCGCCCTGCAAGGGACGCTCCTGTCTGTTCCAAGATTAGATTTCACGGGTCCACTTTCTACCCTCCCCAGTTGTATCCTGCCTGTGGTCTGGGGAGCAGTGGACTATTTACATTGTTTGTGGGTTTGTGTGTATGTTTCCTCTGTCCGGCTGGGGGGTCATGCAATGTGTTACATGATTCTTACATGGGCCCCTCACTTCCATTGGCATAGCCTGTGAACATATGTCATTCTTGTGTGCTGTTTCCTACCATAGCTATATATCTGTGTATATCTACACACACACACACACACACACACACATATATATATATATATATATATATATATATATATATATATATATATATATGTGTATATGTCTATATGTCTATATATATATATATATATATATATATATATATATATATATATATATATACATACACATACATTTTGCTGTATATATATCTAAACCCATGTGGATGTATGGGATGTATGACCTTAATCTCTTTTACCTATTGCTATGATGGCTTAGTGGTTAACTATTGTGACTATAGTGTACAGGGTCCTGGGTTTGAGCCTTGCAGAGGCAGTTTATTTTGTTGCTGGGCAGAACATGGGCTGTTGGATCCAGAGGGATTAAGGCACTTTAAAGTGGTTGTAAGCGGGTTTGCGTGATGGTAAGCACTGCTAACCTCTGGCTACAGTTTCTCACACTCAGTTAGCTTCTACTTTGTTTAATCTGTGTGGGCAATGCTTACCCCCACACAAATGTACTTGGATACACTTACCACTGCTTATTTGTGCTTAGACCTGCTTACTTGTGCCTTATTCATTATGACACTAACACTTCACATATGCATTTCATGCAGTACCCCAGTTCACATTTAAATGTTATTATGTAGGTTATATGGCAAAACGATGTAAAATTATGTTCATATACAGATTGCCCATGGAAAATGATTTGTGCTGCAGTGGGACTTGAACTGGGAATGCCTGTTCGTTAGGCGGATGCTCTAACCACTCCACGATTGCTCTGCTGCTTCATTTGCATATATATTCCTTGTTATCCTCATCAGCCTTTTCAGCTGCTTTAACCATAGGCAAGGCAAACCCATGCACCTACATTTAGCTGTACTCGGGGTATTAAATAATTTAATATAAGGGGGTTTCTTTGTTTTATTTCAATGTACTGTTGCTGTTGCTGTTGAACACATGGGGACTGTTCGTCCAGATATGCAGGCATCTATAAGCGGTTTTGCTCATTTATTTACACTTTTCTCTGCTGTACTTTGCAGGGGCACGTGTTTATTCTGAGAGCTCTGCTCTCAGACACGCCCCCTGCACTTATCCATGCTCAGTGTAGGATTTGGAGCTCTGGCAGCGTGCCTTCATTATTATGCATGGCGCGTTGCCGTCCTCCTCTTAAACTGCTGCTTATGTGCAGGACTAGTTTAGTCCTGCACGGCAGATTAGTGACTCCAAGGGATAGAGCACATTTTCTTGCTGTCTTGGTTTATTGTTTCTTTAGACTTAAATGAATGTTTATTAAATGTAGATTATCTGATTGTTTGCTAGTTTCTATATGTTTGCTTTCTTATTATACTTCTCAACCTCTCGGTGCAAGAAATCTGGAGAAATTCAGAAAGAATAGGGGGAGAAAAGCTCAAAAATAAGGACAGAATTTAAATGTTGCTCCTATAATCGTAGCTGCTAGAATAACAGGTTTTGCATTATTATGTATTCTTTGAACGCTATACAGTCTGAAACTCAAATGTCTGTCATTATTTAATATTATTTAATTACTTCAATCTTCAATTATTTGTCAGAAAATAACAAATTGTATGAGAAACAGACCAAAAATATGAGGCAAAAATCTGTACATTCTGTGAAAATCTGTACAGATAGTTGAGAGGTACATTTCTTATGCTTTTGAAATGCAAAAAAAAAAAAAAAAACCTATTTGCAGCCAGGTTTATAGCTATCATGTACAGAAAAAAGCTTGACAACACACAGCACAAAATAATAATCCACAGACTATGATTAAATCAGTAAATATATAATAAACTTTAATAATGCAACCCTTCAGCTGTGTGCCCAGATGCAGTGGGTGAAAAAACATACTCTCTAAAAATAATGTTTTCTTTCAAATGCACTTCAAATTACATTGCAGAATATGGAGGAACAAGCTGAGCAGTGGAAGTCAGTATTGCAATGCAGACTTTGCCTTATTCATTTTCACTTCTATAACACTCTACTTCCTAGACTTACAGCTACACCTGATGCAGTCAGCCAAAGGGACCATTAGAAGTCAGTTCCAAAGGTAGTAGTGTGAACCCTGCTGCAGACATTTACAAAAGGTGCCTTACCATGGGGATAGTGAATGAAACAATGTGAGCAACACCTTTCAGCTTTCATCATAACACTACACAAACTGGCCACATTTTAGGGGTATTTCTTTGTCAGTTGGCTTAACAACATCAAACCTGAAAAAAAAGACCCTGAAATGTTAACATTGTAGCATTATAGTCTACGCCCATCAAAATATTAGACTGATAGTGCTGTATGAAACATAGTGCATTCACTGCATTTAAGTCAAATAATGGTGCAACACTTAAGTAAATCTGTTCAAGTACAAGACTATCTCATTTTATCAGTTATAGACAGCATACATTTTATTACATTGTTAGACTTTTTATCTGAATGACCACCTAATAGCATTAATTTAGAAACTGTAATCAACCAATTAGAAATATATAGCAAAAGTTATTGTGGCATGGTTGGTCCCAAAGAATTCTGAGACACAGTATCAAATAACATCAAACAACATAATACATGTTTTTGTCTAAAATGTATGAATCCAGAACTCAATACAGTAACATAATTTACTGCTATTCCATTTTAATTAAACTTTTCTGAATTAAAAACAATGGATTACCTTAAATTTTACCTTAAACCTTATTTTCCCTGTAACAGCTCTGTGACATTAATGCATGAATCCAAAACATGGTTGACCAGGGATGATTAGGTGACTGGAGTGGTGTGGGCACTAGTAGGATTGACAAAGGGATGTAGAAAGAGTTATCATCATTGGTTTGAATAAGGGGAAGGAAAAAGGTACATGCTTCTGGGGGACACATGTTCCATTAAGATAATGTTCACTGTTGAACAGAGACCTAACAGGGATGCCATCTCAATATCATTTAGGGATTCTTAATGGAGTAAGGTTCCTTCCACACCAAAGCATGCAATGGTTGCTGGGATGCACAAGATGTAGATGGGTACAACTAGATAAAAACAGTTCACATAGGATAATGTCCTGCCACTGCTCAGTTGTTGCCACCACTGGCAGAGGATACACCATGCCAGGACAGGGACACAAATGGGTCATTGTGGAGGCTAGGATAGCATACATGGTCAAATGGGAATGGTCAAAATATTTTTATGTCTCCTTTCTCTTCTTGGCCATCCATCATCCATCACCTATATGCCACTTCATTCCAATTAGTCCCAATATCTGAGTATATTGTAAGAAGGAGTGGGAGCTGGGGAGAACCAGCATCAGTCCACAGTAGTTAGGATTTTTGCACCTTTAATATTTCATTTGGATGAAAAATATAATGCAATACTTCCAATGTCCATTGTGGTTGCACAAATTCGGATACCAAATATTCTCAGCTAGATTGCTATATACTCTTCCGCAGGCCCAGCACTCTGGACTTCCAAGTGTAGTCATTGCTCTTCTGTCCATTCCTTTAGATGTCTCACCTGAGCAGGAATCTGAAAATATCCTCCTCTAGTATGCAGAATACAGCACTGGCTGCTGTCTTTAATCCATCTGTGCTACCTTAACATGAGGCAGGGCATCAAGTAAAACCTGAGTCATCTGTGTTGTAGTACTTGGTTCCTCAATTCCACAGTTGGGTATTAAATTCCCCAGTGTTGCATTGCACTGAAGCTGTACCACGTCTGGTTGGCAGTCAGGGCAATGTCTCCACTTGGTGTTCCTCCAGAAAGAAAAAAGTTCTTCAGGCTAAGTGAACAAGTATTAAATTATAATTGTATAAATACCTTTGCTAACCTGTAGCAAAGAGCTATAGTACGTTTCAGTGACTGACTGGCTTTTGTCATTGGTCATCAAGATTTTCAAGGTAGACAATATATCTATGTATATATTGTAGTATTGGTTAAACTTTATCAAAAGCTTAGCTCCTTGTTACAATTCCTAACTCAAACTCACTGAATGAATATCATTTAGCCTGCCACAGTCACAACTGGAGCTGATTAAATGCTTGACAGTACTGCTTGCAGTGATCACCTGTTTGTCAGTGTTGACCACACCCCCAACAGCATTCATTAATGTCAGCCACCCCTTCATTTCACCCTCTCTATAGCTTTGAATTATGTGCACAGACTTTCAAGAAGAACTAGATGAAAAATTGTCTTATAGGCTAGACAGATGCCACCTATTAATAACCTATAAGAAACAGAATATAATGACAATTCATGAAGCCTTTTTAAATAGTTTGTTTTCTAACCTTTGATTTCTTTTGTAAGGAATCAATGTCATTTTTCTAATTCTTTCAAGTTGCTTGATCAAAGACTACCAAATGGCGTATTAATTCAATAATAGGTCAAATGAGTGATGTATGAAGTGATACAGTGGTAACCATTTGAAATGCTGGGACCCATTAGAATGAGTCCTGAAATGTGGAGCATGAACAGCTGAAAGATAAGATTTGTATATACCAAGAGTGAGATGCAGTTTCTCAGAATATTCCCTTTTCTGTGAGGTAGGGCAATCTTGGAGTAGGTATATATAAATTTGATGGGTATGGAGGGCTTGTCCCCCACAAAAGTTTTAAGGAGAAGTACAGTTTTCAGGATTCACTCTTCCCTGGGTTCTCAGTCTTTTTTTTTTTTTTTTCAGTTTTTCGACACTTGGCATTTCAAGTGCCAGCATTTCAACAAGGAGCCAGTACAGTGATGTCCTTGGAGTGACTAGACATACCTTTTAGAATCAGATGGCCGAAAAGATATGTTTTGCTGAGTTTGGTAGACATACACATGTCAAAGTTTAAATTGTCGTCTACTATTTACTCTTGGATCTTTAATGATGATACTCTTTTATAATTTAATCATTTATTTGTGTAATCATAATCATAATTTACATCTACATTGGTATTTTGTATGATTTTGTAATCATAATTATGTGATCATAATGAATGGCTAGTCTCATAATGCTATATTTACTGACATCAAAGGTGAGTTTATTGGGGGCAGAGCCTGAATAGCTAACTGAAAGCAGCAGTATTTCAGAGTGCTATATAACTAGTTAAATAAGACAGGAAAAATATTATTTTTTTTCTTCATAGTATAAAATCTTATAGATAAAATACTAATTTAGATAATTAGAAACTTTGGTGAAGTTTTACAAATAATTTCCTGTCAAAAAGCTTGGAGATATATTCACTTGTTAAAATGAGCAACTCAAAGAATTCTCACCAGGATGCTGCCTTAAAGAAGGAACTACAACAGATGGCATCTACCCTGCATGAGTTGTCTTTGAAGATGGATGATTTTAAAAAGAAGCTGGAAAAATCTTAAAACAAGCAGTCAAAAACAGGCTGACACCCTCAAGGAAATGCTACAACACCAGACAAGGATAACAGGAATAGAGGTTTCTCTAAATGACTTAAGGAAGAGGAAGCACAGAAAGAACTGTTTCTTAAACAAAACACTTGGTTGGTTAATAAAGTAGATGACTTGGAAAAGATGGAGAGGAGAAATAACATCAGGACTTTCGGATTACCTGAAAACACAGAAGGTGAGGATATTATTTCCTTTTTATCAAGCTGGATCCCTGACTTTTTAAATTTAAGAGAAGGGCTGTCCTTTGGCATTGAAAGGGCACACAGAGCTCTTGTTAACCTGCCACTATCTCAAACTCTCCTCCTAGGTCAATAATTATCAAATTTCTTTCATACTTGGACAAGGAACTGATTTTAAGATCTGCTTAGAAGAAGGCTCCTCTAAAATATAAACAGAGCCTAATAAGATTTGATAACGACTATTCATCTAGAATAATGGAACAAAAGAAAAAAGTGTGGCCAATGATAAAGTTTTTGAAACAAAATAACATCAAGGCACAACTTGCATATCCAGCTAAGATAAGAATACTGTATGCCAATGAGATGAGGACTTTATTGACTTAGAGGAAGCCTCTTCATTTATTAAAACTAATAATATTATTACTTTACCAGAAGATATGGATTGGATGTCACCTTCTCTCAAGAGAACAAAAGAAACAAATGTCTGGACAGATGTCAAAAGGAAGAAGAAAAAGACTGATACTGTTACAGCCAAATCTCTCAGAGCATCTGCTATGATATGAATTGTTTTAACATTACTTTAAAGGACCGATTTTACTGCTTGGAATTTTAAAACAAAGGTAACTAACTACTGGAATCTTTATCTATATTTTTTAAAATAGATGACACATGAGAGTTTTCACATTACCTCAGGTATGTAAAACAGTGTACTTTTATTTCCCAGAAGGAGGGTTATACATGTGCATTTTCTCTTAATTTTCTCTTTTCTTTCTCTCTTCTCTCTGTTCTCATTATTTATTTTAACTGCATCTTGTCTCCCTTTCTAAATTCTCTCCTATTTACTATAGTAATTATTTAATAACTCACTATCTACACATAGATAAATAATAGTCTAAAATAATCTAGTTTTAAGGTAGACTAATTGGAATAGTGAACTTAATTGTTATTACAATATTTATTAGATTAATGATAGTCACTGTTATGCTTATTGGGATTGGGGACATGTTCGTGATTAACTCTGAAATGTTCCATTTATGTACATATGTCCTTTGAATTATTTCCTTTTAGTATTAACAAATACATTAAAAAGGAAGGAAAAATGTACTGTTGTTTAAGAGAAGTGAAGCTTTCTTCACATTCTATTTGCGTTAACCTCACAGATAACAAATAATAAGAAAAAAGTAATGTTGTTTAGTTATTAAAATGAACAGCCTAAACAAGGTAAAATAAATACATAATAAGATTATTTGTATATATTTTATGATTTACCCTCATAGGATTACATATTCCTGGAAACACAACTGAAATGTTCCCAAATTACATGTGCACTGAAATGTAGCTGCTTGATTAAAAAGTATTACTCATTTTAACATGGTGATTCAACAAGCTGTCTGCACTGTAAAAGTTACATTTTATATGTTGCACAAAACTGACAGTCTCTAGAGCACATGAAAAGATACATGTTACTTTTTGCAACATGTTATTTTTGCAGTACTCTTTACAAACTCACTTGGCAATTGATAGCAATTCATTTAAAATATCAGTTTAAATATTAAATGTGCCCTTGAAATGCTATTGATATTTTGACAAAATATAATGTGAACTGTAAAATGAATGACTTGAAAGAAGTGAAGTAATGCATAGATTTCAAAGACAGTTCTTGACACTACAGTAAAAGTAAAAATCTATATTCAAAAGGAAGTATTGAAATGTTTTAGTCTTCCAGTCAAAATAGCTTACTGTCAATATTTTGTGATATCAGAAAGTTTGAAGAACTAGGAAATTACTATTCTTTGTCTTTCTAATGATTATTAGACATATTATAGACTCTGCTTAGTTTAATGAATTGTGACATATGTTTATGAGGAAAAGTGGACTCAATTACCCACATTGGACTGCACATTCTAGGAAACTCAACTGAAATGTTCCCAAATTACTTATGAATTTAAATGAAACTGCCTGATTAACAAGCATAATTTACTTTAACAACATGAATGCATAAGCTATCTGCTCTTTATATGCTACATTATATATGTCACTTGCATATGGCAGTCTCTAGATCACACAAAAAATACATATTATTTTTGCAACATGCTATATTTGCACTAACCATACATTCTAAACTCAATTGGCAACTGACAAGTTATTTATTTGAAACATCAGTCTAAATATTAATTGTGCCCTTGAAATATTGTTGCCATTTTGACAAAACAAAACCTGAACTGAAAAAGGAATGATTTGAAGAAGTGAAGTATTGTACAGATTTCAAAGACAGCTATTGATACTACAATATAAGTAGAAATGTATACATGCAAGGAAAAATTGAAATGCTTTATACTTTTAGTTAAAATAGCTTATTGGTAACTTTTTGCTTTATCAGAAAATTTAAAGAGCTCGGAAATTATTTCTAATTTGTCTTTATAATGTTTACTAAAGTGATGTTAGTCACTGACTTGTTTAATGGATTGCGAGTCATGTACAAGACGGACTACTGAATATTATTTCTGTTTACCTCTGTTTGCTGAATTTCTTTTATTAGTACTGATTTAAAACAAGAGAAAGAAAGGGAAGGGAAAACTCTGTTTTTGGTCAAGGGAGGAGAGGCTCAAGAGTATTCTAACTGCCCCAAAAACTCTTTAAGATGCTCTAAATATGACTTGATTAATACTTACCTAAGGTAAGTCTTGATTACCATATAGGTACCTTCACATTCATTCTAGACCTGATGTGATTACCCATACTGGAAGAAGGAGGTGCCCTATGCAGGATGGGAATTGTCAGGGTGATCATAGTTCATTCTTAGACTCTGCTTTGTAAATCTATAAATATGTAAAAGCACTGCACACTAGAATGTAGGGCACCTCTACTCAGAGTCAGGATACCACTGATAAGCCATGTCTTTTCATAAGGGTAAGTTGAAGATGGTGAGCTGAAGAGTGGAAAAGTAAAGGAAGACAGTACACCTACAGTAAATTCATATTTCATTGGTAATCACTCATTGTCTCCTGTAGAGTCCTTTTAGTCAAATTATTTTAGTAATAATCTATTTGTTGTTAGCTTATTTAGTGTATGCTCCTCTGTGGCATTTAATTTATCCAAAATGACATATCGGACATGTTTGGGATCTCTTAAGGGTAACTAAATATTGGATATTTTCTAAGTCAACATAATAATTGTTTACACTACTAACATTCCATCCTGATATATAAAATACTATAGAACAATAATAGAATAATATAGAATTTCATATCTCTTTTAAGAAAATTCTCCATATAATAATTTAACATATGAAGCTCAGTTGATATTGTTGGTTAAAGGTATGAGTGATAATCCAATAGATCTATTTAAATCTAAATAAGGCACAAGTAGTATTTCTCAAGGAAATGCATTTTAAGACTAATGATAGCTTTATTTAGCTCAATCCTCCTATAGAACAAAGACAAAAGGAGTATTAATTCTCTGGAAGAAAAACATAATCACTCCAAAATATATTTATAAATATAAAGACAAAGAAGGTCTACTAGCATTTGTTATAATTAAATTTAATAACAGAATATGGATCTTAGCTAATCTATATTGGTTCCCTGGAATTGGAGAAGAAATGGTTAAAAAACACCTAGATTTTATTTCCAACAATTATAAAGGAAATCTTATACTGGGAGGATACTTTAATTGTACCTAGAAGCTTTTGAAACCACCAAGAAGTCTTTTTGCATAGCAACTGTTTCAAAATCCTTATTCTGTGGTGGTACATCGGTAGCATTGTTACCTCACAGTAAGAGGTTCTCCCGTTCGATTCTCGGCTTGGCTTGGGAGCGCCTTCTGTGTGGAATCTGCATGTCCTTCCCACGGTTGGGTAGCGTTCGAAAGACATGCATGCATAAATGGGCATGCCTTCGTTGAAAGTTGGGCATTGAGCTGGCACCTCGGCGTTTCATAAAAATCTGCTGCCAAACATTAGCAGACCGGAGTTCCACTGTGGCGACCCCTTACCGGGAAAAAGCCGAAAGACAACAACAACAACTGTTTCAAAATACTTAAAAATGGATTGATTCATTTCATTTAATAGACACTTTTAAAGTAAAAGATGATAAATCCTTATTATTTTCCCATAAAGACCATACACAAACCAGAATAGACAAATTATTTGTAGTTTAAGATTTACAAACAAAAATCCTCAGCTTCTCAATAGTTCCATGCCCCTTCTCAGATCATGACTCTCTGATAATGAAGCTCCAAATAGAGTTTAAACATTTAATCCTCTCAACTAGAATTCCATCAGATATCACTGAAATTAAAGAATTCAGACCATGGATGTTGTCAGAACTACAAATATTTCTTGAAATTAATAATACAGCAGAAATCAGTAGAGTCATGGTTTGGGACTCATTAAAAGCATATTTATTTGATAAGACCCTTAGCTGGTACAAAAACAATGTTAGAGAGTGGGAATCTGAATGATTAGACTTGCAAACCAGACTCTTGACAGCAAAATCTAAAAAAAAATCAGAATTGTCCAGAAGTCAAAAAAGAAATAGAGGAATTAAATAAACAATACAATGAAATTCTAACACACAAAATTTTTCTAGCCTTGGAAAAATTAAAAATAAACGTATTAGCCACCTCCCCCAGATATCTACAGAACGTTATCTACAAGAATGAAAATACAATCTAAAGCAAATAACATTAGGAGTATATATCATGAAAAGAAAGGAGTAAAAGTATCAGACATAGGAGACAACCTTGAAGCATTTCAGTTCCATTATATGGAACACTTCAAAAAAGAAGATTTAGATACCAACCAAATAAACTTAGATACAAACCTTATCAATATAAAAAAATTCCTGAAAACCTAAAACTAGACCTACAAAAACCTATGTCCTACAAAGAAATTGTTGACAAGATAAAAGAAAGTAAATCTAACAAAGCTCCAGGGACAGATGGTATAATTACAGAAATTTACAAACTCTTCCCTTCTACAGTAATCTCCCTTTTTCATAAAACTTTGCTAGAAGTCCAGTCAGAAGCAAAAATACCACCCTAATGGAAATATTCTAACACCAATTCTAAAAGATAATAAACTGTCAGACCTTTGCACTTCATACAGACCTATATTATTACTGAATAATGATTACAAAATATTCATGTCAATCCTAGCTAACAGAATGAAAATCCCACTTTCAAAGACAATTAATAATGATCAAACTGGATTTTTATATAACCGGCACACACATAATATTAAAAGGATACTTACTCTTATAGATTATGTGAATAAAGAAGATAGAGAAACACTTGTAATCAGATTAGACATAGAAAATTCTTTGATTCCCTCAACTGGGAATATCTATTTAAAACTTTAGCATTATTTGAATTTCCTCCACCCTTCATCTTATTACCAAAAAACATATATATTAATAATTTAGCCTACATTAAATTAGGTCATTTTATCTCAGAATCTATCCATATAATAAAAGGTACTAAACAAGGATGCCCCCTTTCTCCTATTTTATTTGCTTTGGCTATATAAATACTTGTAGAAATAATATGGAATAATCCAAGAATAAAAGGAATAGAAGTCTATCACTAGTACATATCTAAAATAATGCTTTTTGCTGATGATATTTTATTAACCCTATCAAACTCCAGAGAGTCATTAGGAAAGCTAGAAGAAGTAATGGAGAAATTTTATAAGATTTCAGGTCTACACTTTAATAGATCAAAATCAAAATTTCTATTTTTAAATAAGAAAAAAGACCTACAAGTGACAGATAAATCCACCATAGGAAAACAAGAACTTATGCTAAATTTTAAAACAATTCCCAAACCATCATACTGAAAGTTCTTAACAAAAGGTCAGTCATTGCAGTTAACAGAAGAAATTAAAAGTAACATCTTACTATCAGTTAATTACACCTCTAACACACAGTACTGGAAAATATTTAACTGGAAATACTTACATAGAGCATTTTTAACACCAGATAGAATTAAAAAGATCAGTACTACTAAAAATGATTTTTGCTGGAGGTGTGAAAAGTCAAATAAAGCAGACTGGATTCATATTTTTTATGAATGTAATAAAATTAAATCATATTAGAATGGAATCGATCATTTGTTGCAAGCTTTATTTAATGAATCCTTTACCTTAACTAAAGTATTGATAACACTAAATGTAAATGAAGGTCCCTACCTGAATAAGACAAATATGTATTTGTTATGGACAATACTTGTTATATCTAGGAAATGCATAACCAGAAGGTGGAATTCAAATACACCCCCGACCTTGGAAGAATTCTACACTTTACTGAAGACAACTGCATTGATGGAAATAAAAATCAAAGAACTATGAATCTATCCCAGGCCAGTGGTAAATAATCCTTGGAAGAAAGTTATATCTTTGTTGGACACTCTGCAATAATCAATATTGTATCTCTGATAACTGATCTGTTAATTCTATATTTAATAACATACAGTGTATATAATTGAAAGTCAGGCTATTGTAAATATTGTATATAGTTGTTTAAAATTATATTTAAAAATATTATGTAAATGTTATTTTAATTGAAAATAAAAAAAAAAAATATTTGAGGAAAAAAAGGTGGGTTTATTACTGCTGCATCAGGTATATAATTTTGTAGACCATCTTGAAGAACGTGAGCATGTTTATTGCAGTAGTTTTGTTACCTACTTTGCAGTCATTAGCATACTGAATTACACATAGGCAACTTTTTCTTACAAGCATAATAATATTTAAAAGGCAGTGCCTTTGGTACAAAGCCATGTGGAAAACCACAGGAAACCACTGATGGAATATTTAGTCCCTCACAGTAACTTGTTTTGTCTTATTGCCTAACTGCTGTTTTACCAATTGAATTGCATCTTTATCAGTAACTGCTGTTAGCACTCCTAAAATTTGTTTAGTAGATCAAATGTATCAGAATATCAGGTAATCATGAAAAACTACTACAAAAAAACCCACTAAAAATTGCTTGGTAATAATAGAAGAAGAAGAAGAAAAAGAAAGTTAATTTTAGCAGTATATTGATACTTACATAGAGGTGCATTTACTGAATGAGTTTATAATGAAAAGATGTCCCAAGAAAAAGTCATTGGTAAGAAAAAAGTTTCAGTCTTATTTTTCTTTCAAGGGAGAAATAAACTGTGTCCAAGCCTTAATGCACTGAGAAGATTTATCCTTGAAAGGATACATAAAACACTATGGCAAATAGTAAAGTGCAAAGAAAGAAAAATATATATTTGACCTGCACTGTCAGTTCAGGTAAAACTGGTAGTGCAGGGATATACCATCATCATTGCATATAATAAAAACAGTTCTGAAAAACAAAAAAACTATTATACACGTTTCCAGCATATATTGGACCTGAGTTCCAGTTAAGAGAAGCCATGTATCTGCTATATATGGATTATTTTTCCAAGTTTCTTGAAATAAACTGATAAACCCAACAAATGTAAATGTGATAAGTACTTTAAAGATAATATTCGTGAGAAAAGAGATACCTGCTATTCTTATATCTGATAATTTTCCACTGCATATGTATCAGCCATAGGGAAGATTATTGTATGACGGGAAATGCAGTCATATTACGTGCAGTCCATGCTTTTCTCAGTCTAATAGGCAAATGGAGGGGAATTATGTGAAGAACTCTAGCAAAAGCTATGAAGTCTGTCATCTTGCAAATTTGGACTATAAGAATACTGCACTTTCGAGACTACCTCTCCCACCAGCTGAGCTGTTAGTGGGCAGAAGTGAAGCAACTTCATCTGCTTTACTGATGTCCAAGAAAAAATATAAAGTAAAAGGAAAGCTGAACATAAATCTGCAGGGACAGACATGCATCTGCAGAAGGCTACAAGATGTCTAGTCTGAAGGAAATGTGAAATCCCAAACTACGGGGAAGTCCAAACCTGAGTTTGTACCAATTGCTAAAGTAGAAGAACATGATCTCATTTAGTTCATGAAGAAAGCTGTAAGTCAGACAGAACAGATAATATACACATATACTAGACGAGTAAGTCGATGTGAAAACTGAAGTTCGTTGAAGAAAAACAATGAGAAGTGTCCCAGTAAGTTCTTTCATGTGTAAACTGAGGCTGAGAGAGCTTTAATATTTAAAATTTGCTGAGGCAGATATTTGACTGAATCTGGGTCTCCAAATGAAGTTGTAGTGCAGCAAAAGTAACCTGAAAAGAAGATCCTGTTAAATTATCCAGATAAACTAGACCATTAAAGAAGCTACGCCTAAAGGAATTATTTGGAATCTAATATGATTCAAAGGACTTAAAAACATTTTAATGTTCTTGAATATACTAAAACAATAATAATGGTATACATTGCTCATGACATGCATAGTATAGTGCTAAAGTTAACTTGCCTTACACTGATCAAAATAAAAAGTATGTTAGAAAAGGAACACATCCTATTAAATGCTAATGAGCTAGCTATTGTGATTAGCATATTTTGTGCTATATATGGATTATTTTTCCAAGTTTCTTGAAATAAACTGATAAACCCAACAAATGTAAATGTGATAAGTACTTTAAAGATAATATTCGTGAGAAAAGAGATACCTGCTATTCTTATATCTGATAATTTTCCACTGCATATGTATCAGCCATAGGGAAGATTATTGTATGACGGGAAATGCAGTCATATTACGTGCAGTCCATGCTTTTCTCAGTCTAATAGGCAAATGGAGGGGAATTATGTGAAGAACTCTAGCAAAAGCTATGAAGTCTGTCATCTTGCAAATTTGGACTATAAGAATACTGCACTTTCGAGACTACCTCTCCCACCAGCTGAGCTGTTAGTGGGCAGAAGTGAAGCAACTTCATCTGCTTTACTGATGTCCAAGAAAAAATATAAAGTAAAAGGAAAGCTGAACATAAATCTGCAGGGACAGACATGCATCTGCAGAAGGCTACAAGATGTCTAGTCTGAAGGAAATGTGAAATCCCAAACTACGGGGAAGTCCAAACCTGAGTTTGTATCAATTGCTAAAGTAGAAGAACATGATCTCATTTAGTTCATGAAGAAAGCTGTAAGTCAGACAGAACAGATAATATACACATATACTAGACGAGTAAGTCGATGTGAAAACTGAAGTTCGTTGAAGAAAAACAATGAGAAGTGTCCCAGTAAGTTCTTTCATGTGTAAACTGAGGCTGAGAGAGCTTTAATATTTAAAATTTGCTGAGGCAGATATTTGACTGAATCTGGGTCTCCAAATGAAGTTGTAGTGCAGCAAAAAGTAACCTGAAAAGAAGATCCTGTTAAATTATCCAGATAAACTAGACCATTAAAGAAGCTACGCCTAAAGGAATTATTTGGAATCTAATATGATTCAAAGGACTTAAAAACATTTT
Organism: Protopterus annectens; assembly: GCF_019279795.1. Classification (NCBI taxonomy): domain Eukaryota; kingdom Metazoa; phylum Chordata; order Ceratodontiformes; family Protopteridae; genus Protopterus; species Protopterus annectens. The sequence goes on from NC_056734.1 coordinate 852,893,293, forward strand.
AATGTTCTTGAATATACTAAAACAATAATAATGGTATACATTGCTCATGACATGCATAGTATAGTGCTAAAGTTAACTTGCCTTACACTGATCAAAATAAAAAGTATGTTAGAAAAGGAACACATCCTATTAAATGCTAATGAGCTAGCTATTGTGATTAGCATATTTTGTGCTATGCAGAAGTTCCAGAGAATTCATTTTCTGTGTTGACTTCATAGAGGTTACACCACATTTGCAGTCTACTTGTCATACATGTTATGTATCCTTTTCAATGGTGTTAACAATCTATGAGTTCTGTTTTATTATGATATTTGAGTTTTGTGTCATGTCATATGTTGGCCTAGCCTAAACAGTAGTCGAGGTGTATCTGGTGTCAACTTGCTAGTGCTGTAGCTGGTTTGCTCACATAATTCTGTAATTTTGCATGTGTTGTAGACCCCCCCTTCACAAAAAAAATGTCTACACAATTGTTCGATTGCTTCATGATATGCACTTGAGGTGTACCAGCACACAACCTGTTCTATGCTAAGGCTCCTGTACCTTTGTGCTATTACATGTTTCATGTACTATTTGTATATCTGGGTAATGTCAGATGCCATATATTGCCATACTCTATTCATTGACCAGAGTTAGCTACTTGCTTTGTGGCCTGAGTTTTGCAAAATCATTTTATTTTCACTGGCTGAGCATTGGGGACATTGGTTTTACACACATCTGGTTATAGTTTGAGGACAGTGGTTTTAAGCAAGAGGCAAGGCTCAAAAGACAAACCTACCACTGTAAATAGCACAAGTAACAAAAAACTGAGGATAGTGCTACTCAATGCCAGAAGTCTGAACCTCAAAATGCACGCACTCGAGGCACTCCTCCATATGGAGAAAATCGATATATGTGCAATAACAGAAACCTGGTTTAAGGCTCCAGAGAGCACGCCAGCACTACCAGGTTACAACTCATACCATACATTTTGGCCACAGAACCCAAACCAAAATACAAAAGGTGGGGGCATATCCATATTCATCAACGATACTCACACCTCCAGGTTAGTGGCACAGCACGATGCTTTAGAGATCATCCACGTGCAACTAACAATGGGCAAAACTGCAATTCAAATTGTAGCTTGCTACAGATCACCCACCATGTCCCAGGACCCCATTCCATGTTCCTGGAAACACTGGGAAACATAAAGGTCCTACTCAAGTACTAACTCCCTTGCCCAACATTTCCTAGAATTTATAAACTCAAACACCCTGGTTCAACTGGTCAACACTCCCACCAGAGGTGACAACATATTGGACCTGGTCATCACCAATATGGGTGACCGGTGTTCCACACTGGAGGTCAACCCCTCGCTGGTTAGATCTGACCATAAACAAATCACTATGGATATCCACATTCCGCCCCCACCCCCGGACAAGAAAACCACCATGAAAAACATTTCAAAAGCAAACTTCACATTACTTAAAACTGAGGTGGAAAGTTTCAAAGCCCCCATGTTGAAGGATAACGCTGTCCAAGCTGCAAAATTCTTTACTAATGCATTCTACAGGCACCTATAAGAATGCATGGATCATGCCATCCCAAACAAAACCAAGACTCACTCCTCCAAGAAAAGGAAACCAGTCTGGTGGACTCCTGCCATAAACAAGCTATACAATAGAAGGAGGAAATTAGTACAAAAAAGAGTAAATCCCAAGAAGGGAAGACATCCCTGATCAGTATCCGCACAAAACTATGATCCCTCATAAAATCATCCAAGGCGAGCTTTGAAAGAAAAATTGCCAAGGACTCCAAAGATAATCACAAGGCATTCTTTAGCTATGTCAAGAATCTAAGTGGCAATGCTCAGATTTGCTCAGAGTTAGTGCACAATTGCACAAAATACACTGAACCGGCAGATATCGCCAACATCCTGGCAGACAGGTTCAGCGCAAACTTCACCCCCCTCTCATCCCCAAGAGGGCCCATAACCATGCCAGAAGAATATAGAGTCCCTGAAATCACAGACACTCAGGTTAAAACAGCCTTCTCCAAAACCAAAAACACTGCATCAATGAGACCGGACGGTGTCCCAGGCTGCATCCTACACAAGCTCAAAGATGAACTAACCCCTCACCTAAACACACTGTTCAAACTCAGCCTCTCCACAGGCTACATACCCATAGAGTGGTGCACAGCAGCAGTTATTCCAGTCCACAAAGGTGGAGCCACAACAGACCCTGGGAACTATTGCCCTATAAGCCTGACTAGCTTGGTCTGCAAGGCTATGCAGTGCATCATCATGGAACTCATTAACAGAGACATTGGGAACCTCCAAACACTGGACCCTACCCAGTTCGGCTTTGTTAAGGGCAGATCGTGCCTCCTAAACCTGGTGGACTTCTTTGAGACAGTTACCAAGGGTATAGATGAGGGAAAGGTGGTACACACAGCCTACCTAGACCTCGCAAAGGCCTTCAACACCATTCCCCATTCTGGTATTATAGACAAGCTCACCAGCCTGAACATAAACCCCTATGTCACAAGATGGGTTGCCAACTGGCTCACAGACAGAACCCACATGGTGAGAGTTGCGGGAGCTAGGTCCGAATCTAAATTGGTTACAAGTGGAGTTCCCCAGGGCTCAGTCCTAGGACCCCTCCTGTTCAGCATATACTTCTCAGAGGTACAGGCAAGCACAGGTGGACTATGGCTGACCAAGTTTGCAGATGACTGCAAACTAGGGGCTATAATTGACTCTATGGCTGACACAGACATCCTCCAAAAGGGTCTCACTGAGACGGATACCTGGTGTCAAAATGATGGCCTCAAGCTAAATGCCAAAAAGTGCATAGTCATCCCCTTTGGAAAAAACAAAGTATCCACAAATTACCACATAGGTGGTAGTCCCCTAAATAAGGAAGACATAATAAGGGATCTGGGGACCCAAGTAGATAGTAATCACACCTTTGATAATCACATTGCCAAAGTGGTTAGAAAATCCTTCTACGTGGCCCACCTAATCACAAAAGGGTTTGCATCCAGATCAAAAGAGGTCATTGTGCCCCTCGACTCATCACTCATCAGACCCATCATAGAGTACAACGCTCCATTTGGGATGTACCTTACAAGACATCTGCAACAGCTGGAAAGACCACAGAAGTACCTCACCAAGAGGATCACTGGCCTGAAACAGATGCCCTATGCAGCTCGACTGAAGAAATTACAGCTGTACTGGGTTGCATACCACCTACTCAGAGGTGATCTCTGCCAGACATACAAGGCCATGTCCAACCCAGAATTGATGGACATGCTCCACCTAAAGAAAACCTTATCCCCGCAAGCCACATGCTCTAGGGATCTAAACCTCACCACAACAATAAATAGGACATGCTGGAGGGATAGATTCCTGTCCCAGAGACTTCCCATGCTTTGGAACAAGATCCCAATCTACACTAGGCAGAGCTCCTTGCCAACACTCTTCAAACGAAATCTTAACGAGTGGATGGGAAACAGAAAGTTTACCTCAGGGATCACTTCAGTGGCTCTGCTGGACAGAGGCACAGGGAACTAATCTAAGGGGTGGCGAAAGCCAACACATTCTGGCTAGGCTTATAAATGCCTTCGGGCAGATAGCCTAGTACCTACCTATGAACCTATGAACCTATGATACAAGATGGGTAGCATTATGGTTGGTGTCTATATAAGTACTGTCATCCTCCATTATGATGTAACATCCTGCTTTGGTTGGCATGATGGTCCTTGACATGAGTGTATGTGTGGCTATAGTTTTAGTTGTGTCACTGATGCAACAATATGTTGTACAGCATACTACATACCACAACAATGCAACTAATGTCCCTAGAACTGCACTGCGATGTTCTACCTGAGGAGATCAGACAACAGAATCATGTCTTTAGTTACCCATAAATACACTTCAAAATATGCCACATTTCTTATGGACAAAGCCATATGCTTCTTTCTTTCTCTTCTATTTATCTTATAGCTGTGTTCATCCATGGCTGCTAATGGTGTCAGGCATTTCATGTGAAGTGCAATCACATCAAAAGTAATCTTATTAATATCCTCATTTCTCTGTAATATTCATAATCATATATATTTCTGGAATTCCTGACAAGTGCTCACTATGAATATGTCCAGTGATAAAAGCACATCAGATGCTAGCCTATCTGATGTATGCTTCATGAGCTTTGCAGAAACAGTGGGCATTGGGATTTGTAATTGTGGCCTAAAATGTATTATCTGGAATGCTAGGCTCCTGAATCAATGGAAGTGTAGAATATATGGCCCAAGCACTACAAGGTCACTAGCCACACAATGAAAAGCCTCTCTGCTAACACTTTGCCCATGATGCTTTTCATGAAGGATGATATACATATCGACATACATGACCATGGCAATAAGGAAGGTGTTAAATATCCTGGATGATAATGTTTTTGATATTTCCAGTGCCACCAGATGACATTTGGAGATGCCTGTGTCCAAGATGAAAAGTATTTTGGACAGCTGAATCTCCAATGAAATGGCTATTTCATTATTGCTGCAAGAATCCATACACGATGTACAAAATCTGCAGACTGTCTCTACTGTCAGCTGTTCAACCTGCACCTATGCAGGATATTCTGCTCTCCCAAGACCTTGAGGAAAACTCCGTCATGGGTTTATTATCTTCACTGTCTTGCCCATGCCATGCCATGATGGATGGTCAACTGTCTTGCTCTTTTCAGGACTACCTTAAACAACATAATATTTTGTCATTTTTAGTGATCATTTTCAGTTCTTAAGCTGCAGAGATAGCTCTCAGGTAGTATCAGATATTTACCATACTCTTGCCTATCTTGATAACTGGCTGACATGTTTTGTGTGTATGTATATATATATATATATATATATATATATATATATATATATATATATATATATATCTGTGTGTATATATATCTATATATATATATATATATATATATATATATATATGTATACATATAGATATATAGATATAGATATATAGATATAGATATAGATATATAGATATAGATATATATATATATATATATATATATATATATATATATAGATATATATATACACACACACACACACACACACACACACACACACACACACACACACACACACACACATACATATATATATATATATATGGTTCCCATTCAGAAGCCTGAAACATCATAAGCCTGAAAATCAAAATCCTGAAACCAAAAGCCTGAAAATTCAGAATCCTGAAAACTCAAAATCCTGAAAGCCCAAAATCCTGAAAGACCAAAATCCTGAAACTCAAAATCCTGAAAATACAAAATAGACATACTGATGTCATTGTGGCTTTGCTATTGTTAGCCCTGTGGTGTTAGGTCATGCGTTGGGGTCAGGTAAGTGTGCGGTTGGTTTTATTTTAGGGTTAGGGGCGGTTTAAGTGAGTTAGGGTTAGGGCGCAGGTTAGGCATGTATGCAATAGTGACAAATATTGGGGTTAGGGGCTGTTTAAGTGAGTTAGGTTTAGGGCGCGGTTCAGGTGAGTGTGCGATAGTGACGGACCTTAGGGTTAGGGTTAGGGTCAGGGTCAGTTGGTAGATATTAGTGTCTTTATAGTGACATATTAGCATTATTTGTGTTTTCATGATTTTGAGTTTCAGGATTTTGGTCTTTCAGGATTTTGGGCTTTCAGGATTTTGAGTTTTCAGGATTCTGAATTTTCAGGCTTTTGGTTTCAGGATTTTGATTTTCAGGCTTATGATGTTTCAGGCTTCTGAATGGGAACCATATATATATATATATATATATATATATATATATATATATATAGAGAGAGAGAGAGAGAGAGGGAGAGATAATGATATAGATTTTTTTTTTAAATTGCACAAGCAACATAGATAACTCTCTTAGCATGTAACTCTCATACACCTACATATGATTCACTTACCCTTTAACTACATTTCTGTATCTCATATCACTTGTCTGGCTCCATGTTAAAGAAAATTATCTTGTTGTCATTAATATTTTTTGAATCTCACAAGGAAATGATGACTGTGTATAATACATAAGATAATGTACTGCAAATGACCAGTTAAAAACCTTAGGCCAAAATCTTCATTATTATAATGTTTTAAGGCATATTCCATACTAAAGATATTGAACTGGCTCTGAGACTCCATTCTGTTCACACAAAGGGCATAAACATTAAAGATACTGTAGCTGTATGAGTAATACCATCACACTTTTTAATTCTCAACATAACATTTCACTGCTGCTGCAAATAAAAATTCTGTGCAGGAATGTATGTACAGATATTTGTTTTCAAATTGTTATTAAACATTTCTAATACAATACTAAGTGGTTAAATTGTAACATATTATTTTAACCAATGCAGTGTACTTATTTTTGAAGACTTCAGCATATCTTATTTGCCTATAATAGCTACTATGGTCCTTGTACTAACTACAAAACAGCAGCTATAATGTCTACAAATACTTTTTTTATTAGTTCAGAATTCTGAAACATAGAAATTAATTTATTTGTTCTAAGATATTGCTATCCAAGTCAGGACAAACAATTTCAGAAAATGCAACAAGTCAGTCTTTGCTATAACTAATGCAAGAAGATTTGCTTTTGATTATGGAAATTATATATATGTCAACCAGTGTATTTGAGTTCTTGTGTAGTTTTTTAGTATCTGTAAGGGAATGAATGTTAATGTTCTTCAATGACCTACACGGAGCTGTTAAACAGCTGATGGAAACACGATTGCATTTTGTTCAAGCCAGGACTCAAATGATGCATGGGCTATTACTTTTCTGGGCAATATAGTTGCTGAGTATTTTTCATGCTTCAGTGACAGTTAATGTTATTAGCCTAGTTGAGAAAACACCATTATTATTTGAGAGACTGTTAAATACTGTTTCAGTTATGTTATTTATAGAGTAATTATACAAACAATGTGGGTATCTCTCTGACTGCTTTATAATCAGAATGCCACTCTGCTACAAAGATACTTCTCTTGTTTCAGTTATTTCTATATGTTTGCTTTCATTTCCATCTTTTTCAATGCATATTTTATCATTCTGAAATTTCTTTCATTACATCTTCTGTTTATTTAATGGCTGATGAAAAAATAATAAAAAATAAGTTTCATTTGCAATAGTTATCTCAGGCATTATGCAATTCAATGTTTGTTTTGCTCGTGAGTTCAGTAAAGATATGTTAGCATCTCAAAGGGCATATTTTGTACTGTAACATTGGTGCTTTATGTGTAGGAATATAACTCCGTGAAGGGCATTATAAATCCACTGTAGCTCAACAGGATAACACCACCTGATTTACATTATACACAACTTCCTTCTCTTAATTCTGTGTATTTTGCATGGAGTTTTAGTTTACCTGACAACAATTTACAAAATGTTACTGTGTTGCATATTGCATTTTATACTGCATTTCAGTCATCCCTGGAGCATCTGACTCAACATTTAGCTGCCTGGCATACAGTTTACACAGCCCAAGCTTTATAAAGTGCATTTTATATGCAAGACCTACTAAATGAAATGGGCATTTGGTATTGAAATGGTTCAGTAGTTCAATATGTTTGACTTGGGACTGACATGTAAGCTACTTAGTGCATAAAACCACTGCTCCAGGAACTGTACAGAAAAAGCTTAAACATTATTTATAATAACACATGAGGTCCACATTCAGTCTATATTACAATGCATACTTTCTATATATGGTACACAGAAATTGTAAGGAGATTAGCCTGAGTGTATGATTAGCCAAATAATACAATTCAGAGTCAGCTACTCTTGAATATCACAGCTGCCCCCTAACACAGTGCTACAACTGATTTGCATTTATAACACCAAACTGATAAAGATCCAGACCAGATAAACGTGAAATCCACAAGCTGAGAGAAAGAGGAACCGAAACAATAATAATTAACTTTATTTGAATAAAATATCACGTTTAACAATAATTATTATTGTTTTGGTTCCTCTTTCTCTCAGCTTGTGATTTGCATTTATCTATCAGCTGGCTTTAAGGCCTGAAACCAGGAGAAAGCATACCTCTCAAGTGTACCTCATTCCAAGGAATGTATCTCATTTTGGGGTTCTTTAAAAGTTCATGTTCCTCGAAGTTCCTGAAAGTTCCACATTGAAAGAGTCTGTCACACATTCAGTGTTAGGAATTTTTTAAGTGAAATCCATTGTAAATAGAAATGAATCATATTAATTCATTAAAAAATCTTCTTTACATGTACAACCAGCATATTTTAACCATCCTATGACCTTCCTAGTTGAAGTTGTTAATAAGCTATTAGTATGTGTTCCACATTTTGCCCATTTGTTCCACATTATGAGGGCTAGTGTTCCTCATTTTGGACATGGAAGGTTGAGAGCTATGGGAGAAAGAATTTCACACTATTTGTTCAGTGTCAGTATACATCTAATCAAGCTGTAGGGCTATTCCCAAAAATAAGTATCTCCAGAGACTGTACTCATTTTGTTGTGTACAGTCCATATTCAGACAGATGTATGCACAGTTGTGTACCTGTACATGTTGTCTCTTATGTGGCATATAGCTTTAAATACTACCTATAGAGAGCTGCATGCTTTGTGGTACAACATTCTCCTTGAGTGTTCAGGCTGATTAAAAACCTCGTGGAGGATATTTATTTATTACATTTGTTAACCAGCTGGGTGGGCTAACCAGCAGATCACTTGTAGTCCTGTCCCTGATCAGTCAGACTACCACAAGTTTTGGCAAGATTGTTACAATTCTGTGGTATTTGCACATTTCAAAGAGTCTAACATAAGGGAAGATCACTACAGATGATGACGCAGTATGAATATGCTAATTGTGCAATTCAAAGAGTGTGACAGTTCACCTACAGAGCAGTAATAAAGTGATATGTGGAAGATACAATTAAATACCAGTGACGGTACACTGTGAAGAATTTTACAGTTTAAAGAGAGAATATATGTTTATAGAAGAAAGACTGAGAAGAGATTACAGAAGGAATAAAAAAGCAGGATTTAAGTACATATATCAAAAGCTGTACTAATGCAGTTTAGAAATAAAATAGTGTTTATCTAGACAAATATCAGTCAATTGCATTATGCTGATTTAGCCATTGTCAAAACATTGCATACACTAATGACTAAAAAACTAAGTATATTATTGTTGATATACTTAATTCATGTTGTTTTCTGCTATCATGAGGTAGTATGTTCCATGCTGCAAGTGAAATGTTTTGAAAAGCCCTTTCATCTGTTGCCTTGACAAACAGATAGCACTGTCTGTAGAGGAGCATTGTAAGTAGTTTGTCCATCTGTGTTGCAGTATATGTGCCAGAGGTGGGCAGTATGAACAGTGCATTAGTTTAAATGCCAAACAGTCAAGTAAGAGAGTGATCCTAGAACTTATTGTTAGCTATCTGCATTTTTCTAGAGAGACACAGAGATACTTTCTTGGCACAGAGAGCATCGGTTTAGAGGAAACAATTAAAGACAATATTTTATTCTGAGCATTATCATTAATGGTAGGACTTTCCTAAATTCATTTGGGGAGGTACATGAGATTATTTTTTTGCTACCTAAGTTGATTGGGTGCTACTTTTATGATGTTTTATATTTGCAGAGCAAACGTTTGTTTTTGGTCAAAAGTTACACCTAGGTACCTTTGCTTAGTACCTTTAGGGATGGCCATGTTTAATATACTATTCAATTTAAGTTTTTTGTGTGTTCCAAACAATATAGTATATAATTGTTTATGGTTTAATACAAGTTGCATATCAGAAAGCCAGTTCCGTAGTAAGCTGAAGTCTTGCTGTAGTTTTTATTCTACTTTATGGTGTGACTTATCACAGTGTAATATCATAATGTATGCATAAAAGATTGATATATCAAAATGTATGTTTTTAATGAATATGGGAAAGAGTACTGTGCCCAAGATTGAGCCTCAGGGTATTCCTACTGAAAAATGTCCGAATATTCTGTTGTTGGATACTTTGAGTCCCTGTGTGACAACAAAAAGTTCCATTAGTTAGGTATGAAGGGAACCATTATAATGCACTATTACTTATACCAAAACTGGCTAGTGTTTAATTGAAGGGTGTGTTTGACAGATTCAAAAGCATGATTTAGTTAATTGAAAAGAACACTTATTACTTGCCTTGTTCCATAACCTCAAAAATAAAGTTATTTGCAGTGAATAGTGTTATTTGTGTGCTATAGTTACCATTAAAGCCACATTGCCTGTTAGTTAAGAGTTCAGAATTGGAGTTCTGTTCCATTAGTTGCATATACAAACGTTTTCAATTATTTTACTTAGATGACAAAGAACTGACACTGAGACTATGATAGCATGTTTCCAGGACTAAGAAGTTATTCCTTTTGTAAGTATGAGATTAATAATGCATTGTAGTATCTTGCAGACATGGTTTGCCTCTACATGAATAAACTGTGCATGCAGTGTTGTGTGTATTGACTGACTTATTTATGCCTGCAGTTTCAAGTTCCTTTAATGCCTTTTTAGATTATACAGACGTGAAGTAGAATAGTGGGAGATCACAAATGGAAAGTACTATGTCTGCTTTAGTGGCATTTGTGAGGAATGAGGGCAGTGTATATATGTGATGTTATATTATTATGTAATCCTGTAGGAAGGATGCTCTATCTATTTGCTATGGGTTCATGGCTATTTATCATTGATCTTAGGATCCTCCGAGAGTGTCATGCCAAGAGTCTATGCCCTATGTAAGCTGCTTTTGCTGCATTAGTTGTAATGTGTGTCTGTTATTTGAAGTTGTAAAGATATACATTTTTTATTTGTATTAGAAGGGTTTACTTTCCACAGCTTGCTGGCATCATCACATGTTTTCAGAGCTTTTTTGATGTCTTTCACCAGATAATACTTTATTAATAAGAGAAATGCTATTAACATAAAATGTGTTGTCAACATATTTATATATCTAGCATTATGTAGTTACACTCATCATTTTAGAACTTGATTCATTGTGCTTTCTCTGGTAAATTTACCAGTCTTTTCCAGATCTTCTGTACCTTTAGTCACCTTACCTTTAATTTAAGCCAAATAAGGCTCATTTCACCGAAGAGTCAGAGTAGCTTAGCTTAGTACTATAATGAGTGCAGTGGGATTTGAAGAAGGGGCAGGCCTTTCAACTGTACCTATTTTGGAGGAACATTCCAATTTTCAGGCCTGATTTACTCATGCTCACAATGTCCCTATTTTTGGAGTTATAGCCATATTATTAGGCTTGATTTATCCCTTTACACAATTTTCAGAAATCCTGGACTTGGCTCTTACCAATATGTGAAACTTTGCTCTCCAACAACTGTAAATTCCTTGCTGGTCAAATCAGACCACACATCAGTCACATTTACTGTAAGACTGAAGAGAGAAGAATCATCCAATACCTCACTATCCAAAGATAACGTAAAGGCTAATCTGCTAAAACTAAGTAATGTCTTGACTAAATTCAAAATTCCCATCCAACATGATGACCCCACTGTTAAAGCAGAATCCTTTACCACCATATTCTATGCACTTGTAAACTGTTGCATAGATGCATTTGCTGCATTTGAGTTAAATATAATGCAAATGAAAGCTCTTTGATGGGTCCAAATATAAATAGTTTCCATGATAATAATAATAATAATAATAATAATAATAATAATAATAATAATAATAATAATAATAATAATAATATAACAAATGTATTGCATGCAATAATAAATGTAACTCATAAGACGCTAAAAATACTCTTGCTAAACTTAACATGGAACTCTGAACCCTGATCAAATCAATCAAAGCCTGATATGAGGTAAAAATAGCCACCCAGGCAAAGGATAAACTCAAAGCTTTCTTTAACTATTTTAGAAATCTCATAAACAATGCACAACACTGTAAAGAACTGATGGTAAATTATATTACATACTCAGATACAGAGGCTATAGCCAATCTGGTAGTGGACACATTTAACTTAGACTTCACCCTCATCTCCCCTCCTACTTTTTCAGATCACTTACTCATATCTTCCCCTCATCATGACATCTCCCAAGAACAAGCTCTCAAGGCAATATTCAAGGCCAAAAACACTACTTCCATGGGTTTGAATAACATACAAGGCTACTTACAGGTCAACATGAAACAGGATTTGTCAGACTCCCTGCAGAGAAAATTCAATATCACCCTCCAGACAGGGCTCATGCCTGATGAATGGAGGACAGCAATAGTCATCTCTTTGCACATGGGTCTGACATCAGGTAACCTCAGTAATTATAGATCCATAAGCCTGACTAGTCATATCTGTAAGGCTTTAGTAAGCAACATTATGGAATTTATGAGTAAGTGCATAGGCAACCTACAAACTCTTGAACCATATCCATTCAGATTTGTCAAAGGGAGATCCTGCCTACTTAACCTGGTTGACGTTATTAAGACTGTTACTGAATCAATGGATGAGGGTAAATCAGTGCAGATCACATACCTAGACCTTACCAAGGCAACAGCATCTCACATTCAGGTATTGCAGTAAAACTCTACAAATTAAATGTAAATCTGTAGCCAACCCAATACCATATTCATGGGTGACTTTAATTACCCCATTATTAACTGGGAATCCTATATGACGCAAAACATACATTCACAGAGATCCCTGGATTTTGTAAATACAAACTCCATGGGCCAGATAGTCAATACATCAACCAGGGGTGCAACCATATTGGATCTGGACCTCATTAATAGGTTCATAGGTAAGTACTAGGCTATCTGCCCAAGGGCATATGTAAGCCTAGCCAGACTGCTTTGGCTTTCGCTGCCCCCTTAGATTGGTTCTCTGTGCCTCTGTCCAGCAGAGCCATTAGTTCCCTGTGCCTCTGTCTAGCAGAGCCACTGCAGTGATCCCCGGGGTAAATTTTCTGTTTGCCATCCACTTGTCAAGGTTTCTCTTGAAGAGTGTTAGTGAGGGGCTCTGCCTAATGCAGATTGGAATCCTGTTCCAAAATATGGGGAGTCTCTGGGACAGGAATCTATCCCTCCAGCAAGTCCTATGTATCGTTATGGTGAGGTTTAGATCCCTAGAGCGTGTGGCTCTGAGGGATTTGTTTTTTTTTTTTTTAGGTGGAGCATGTCCATCAATTCTGGATTGGACATGGCCTTGTATGTCAGGCAGAGATCACCTCTGAGTAGGCGGTATGCAACCAAGTACAGCTGGAGTTTCTTCAGTCAGGTTGCATAGGGCATCTGTATGAGGCCAGTAATCCTCTTGGTGAGGTACCTCTGTGGTCTTTTCAGCTGTTGCAGGTGTCTTGTAAGGTACATCCCAAATGGGGCATTGTACTCTATGATGGGTCTGATGAGTGATGAGTAGAGGGGCACAATAACCTCTTTTGTTCTAGATTTGAACCCTTTTGTGATTAGGTTGGCCACATGGAAGGATTTTCTAACCACCTTGGCAATATGATTATCAAAGGAGAGATTATTATCTACTTGGGTCCCCAGATCCCTTATTTCATTTTCTGTATTTAGGGGACTACCATGTATGTTGTAGTTCGTGGGTACTTTGTTTTTTCCAAAGGGGATGACTATGCAGTTTTTGGCATTTAGCTTGAGGCCATGATTTTGATACCAGGTATCCATTTCAGTGAGACTCTTCTGGAGGATGTCTGTATCAGCCGGAGAGTCAATTATGACCCCCAGTTTGCAGTCGTCTGCAAACTTGGTCAGCCATAGTCCTCCTGTGCTTGCCTGTACCTCTGAGAAGTATGTACCAAACAGGAAGGGTCCCAGTACTGAGCCCTGGGGGACGCCACTTGTAACCAGTTTAGAGTCAGACCTAGAGCCTGCAACTGTCACGGTATGGGTTCTATCCATGAGCCAATTGGCAACCCATCTCGTGATGTAGGGGTTTATGTTTAGGCTGGTGTGCTTGTCTATAATACCAGAATGGGGAATGGTGTTGAAAGCCTTTGCGAGGTCTAGGTAGGCTGTGTGTACCTCCTTTTCATTGTCTAAAGCATTGGTAACTATCTCAAAGAAGTCCATCAGGTTTAGGAGGCATGATCTGCCCTTAACAAAGCCAAACTGGGTAAGGTCCAATGTTTGGAGGTTCCCAATATCTCTGTTAATGAGTTCCATGATGATGCGGTCCATAGCCTTGCAGACCAGGCTAGTCAGGTTTATAGGATGATAGTTCCCGGGGTCCATTGTGGCTCCAACTTTGTGGAGCAGGATAACTGTTGCTGTGTGCCACTCTATGGGTATATAGCCTGTAGAGAGGCTGAGTTTGAGCAGTGTATTTAGGTGAGGGGTTAGTTCATTTTGGAGTTCATGTAAGACACAGCCTGGGACACTGGCCGGTCCCATTGAAGCTGTGTTTTTGGCTTTAGATAGGGCTGTTTTAACCTGTGTGTCAGTGATTGCTGGGTCTCTACATTCTTCTGGTATGGTTATGGGCCCTTTAGGGGGTGAGAGGGGGGTGAAATTTGCACTAAACCTGTCTGCCAGAATGTTAGCAATGTCAGTCAGTTCAGTGTATTTTGTGCCATTCTGCACTAACTCAGAGCAGATCTGAGAGTTTCCACTTAGGTTCTTGACATAGCTAAAGAATGCTTTGTGGTTATCTTTGGAGTCCTTGGAAATTTTTCTTTCAAAGCTAGCCTTGGATGATATTATGAGGGATCGTAGTTTCTTGCTGATACTGATCAGGGATGTCTTTCCTTCTTGGGATTTTACTCTTTTCTGTACTAGTTTCCTCCTTCAGTTGTATAACTTGTTTATGGCAGGGGGTCCACCAGACTGGTTTCCTTTTCTTGGAGGAGTGAGTATTGGTTTTGCTTGGGATAGCATGATCCATGCATTCTTGCAGGTGCTCACAGAGTGCCTTTGTAAGGGATTCAGCAGCTTGGACAGCATTGTCCTTTAGCATGGGGGCTGTGAACCTTTCCACCTTGGTCTTAAGTAATGTGAAGTTTTCTTTAGAAAAGTTTTTCATGGTGGATTCCTTGATTGGGGGTGGCAGCAGAATGTGGCTATCCAGAGTGATTAGTCTATGGTCTGATCTAACCAGCGAGGGGTTGACCTCCGGTGTAGAACACCGGTCGCCCATGTTGGTGATGACCAAGTCCAATATGTTGTCACCTCTGGTGGGGGTGTTGACCAGTTGATCCAAGGTGTTTGAGTTTATAAATTCTAGGAAGCGTTGGGCAAGGAAGTTAGTACTTGATAGTTCTCCCAGTTAATGTTTGGGTAGTTGAAATCACCCAATATTAGGGCATTTGGTAGGACCTTCATATTTTTCTGTGTCTCCAGAAATGTGGACTAGGGGTCCTGGGTCATGGTGGGTGATCTGTAGCAAGCTACCATTTGAATTACAGTTTAGCCTGTTGTTAGTTGCACATGGATGATCTCTGAGGCACTGTGCTGCACCACTAACCTGGAGGTGTGGGTATCCTTGATGAATATGGATACACCCCTGCCTTTTGGTTTTTGGTCCAGGTTCTGTGGCTGAAAAGTATGGTATGCGTTATAGCCTGGTAGTACTGGGGTGCTCTCTGGAGCCTTAAACCAGATTTCTGTTACTGCACAGATATCGATGTCCTCCATACTGAAGAGTGCCTCGAGTGCATGCATTTTGAGATTTAGACAGCTGGCAATGAGTAGCATTACCCTTAGTTTTTGGTTACTTGTGCTATTTATGGTGGTGGTCTTTTGAGCCTTGCCTAAAAAAGGCACTATGGGTGCGGCAAAAGCCTTGGCCAGTATTCAAAAGCGGGTGACAGGTGCAAGCCACCTCTTGCGAAGCAACATGGCTTGTCGAGCATGTCATCCCAGGTGGACAGATACTGGATCACCTTTGAATGACACCAAAAACTTAGCCAAGTGTTGAAATTGATCATTTTTCCTTTATACTGTGGCATCATTCTTGGTGAGGGCAGGGTGCTACTTATGGTCAGGGTCATACGGGCTTGGGCTACATGATCACAAAGCTCTTCTATGTCTCTTTTCATGTAGTCCAGGGAGGTACATCTCAGATCATTCACACCAACATAGACAATGACAGAGTTGTATTTGTACCTGTTCTGGAGTGACCTGAGTGCTTGTGTTATGTGGCAGATTCTGGCACCTGACAGGCAGCTAACTGTAACCTTCTTCTTGTCCAGCCTAGTCAGTGGGGCATCAGTGTGCCTGACTATAGAGTCGCCTATTACTAGTGTGTTGGGTATGTTATTTTGCCTTAGGGGCTGTGATTGCATGGCACACTGATTATGTGAAGTATGTGTTTCATGGTTTATGATGGGGTGTGGAGGTTACTTGGGTGTCTGCTTTGGAGATCTCTGTTGCTTTTGCAGATTTTTATTTAGAGCCTCGAGTATGTTTTCGTGTATTTATGTGTGTTATTTGCCGGTGTTGGTTTAGTAGGTCTATGTGAGACTGGTGATGTCTTGCAAGTATTCTTGCAAGTATTTTCCTTCTCCTCTTGACTGTCAGTTCCAGTCTTGGGTTGTGAGAGCTTTGCCTCCAATTTGGCTGTATAATTGCATCTCTGGCATATATTAGTGTTTGGTGGTAGGAGGAGATGGTTGTCTGTGTACATGAGGTAGTTGTAACATATGGGAGACTGCTGCACACCCCCTACTGTAATGCCTTCCCTGGTAAGGTCAGGCCACAAAATGGTCTCCTTTGAAGTAAAAATAAAACCTGGACCCCCAGCTAAACCTGGAATATTGAGGAACTATTTTAAGGTTAAGCTCTTACTATCAAGTGAGAACCTGGCAAAATTTCAAGCCCCCATAAACCCTGAGAACACTTCTGCCTATGCAGAACTGTTCACAGAAACCCTGTACAAGCATGCTAATAGCTGCAAAGAGGCAGCTGTACCCACCTGGATGAAGTGCAGAACTAATTCAAAAAACAAGCCACCTTGCTGGAATCACAAAATCAATTGGCTATATAACAGGAGGAAGAAAACATGGCAAAAATTAGGAAGTGCAGCACCCAGCATGATAAAACCACTTTCATCAAACTAAACAAACAACTCAGAAGACAAATAAAGTCTATCAAAGCCAAATATGAGGTAAGTTTGGCCTCCCCGGCCAAGGACAACCACAAAGCATTCTTTAGCTTTGTTCAAAATTGTGTGCAGAGCTGATTGTAAATGCAGCCACCTATACTGAGCCAGAAGATATAGCAAACCTGCTGGCTGATAAATCCAGCTCCAAATTTTCTCTCCTCTCTCCCCCTCAACCTTCCCTCAGGAAATATCATCAAATATAACTGCCCCTACTAAAACTAGGGAAGAGGTCCTTAATGCTCTCTCTAAGACCAAGAACATTGCATCAATGGGCCCAGACAATATCCCAGGATGCCTTCTAAATAGCATGAAACATGACCTATCAGGGCCTCTAGAATTACTATATAACTGTAGCCTCCAATCAGGCTTCATGCCTCATGAATGGAGAAAGGCAACAGTCATCCCTCTGCACAAAGGTGGGCCATCTACAGGGCCTGGAAACTACAGACCCTTAAGTCTCACTAGTCTTATAGGTAAAGCCATGGAAAGAATTATCATGGAGATAATAAAGAGAGATATAATAAACCTCCAGACACTGGAAGCAACCCAGTTTAGTTTTGTCAAGGGCAGATAATGTCTACTCAACCTGGTGGACTTCTTTGAGAAGGTCAACAAAACAATGGATGAGGGCAAAATTGTTCACACTGCATACCTTGACCTGGCTAAGGCATTTGACAAAATACCTCACTCGGGCATTGTTGACAAACTCAAGAGATTAGGTACAAACCCAGATGTCACCCAGTGGATAGCCAACTGGCTCACAGACAGGACCCAGGAAGTTAGAATAGGAGAGTCCACCTCTCCAAAGAGGCCAGTCACAAGTGGAGTCCCTCAGTGATCAGTCCTTGGACTGCTCCTTTTTGGCATTTACTTCTCAGAAGTGAAGGCCAATGTTAGTGGTCTCTGGCTGATTAAATTTGCAGATGATTGCAAATTAGGAGCTGTCATTGAATCTCACACTGACACAAATGTTCTCCAGGAGGGGCTGACACAGGCAAACAACTGGTGTCAGAGGCATGGACTAAAACTAAATGCCAAGAAATGCATAATAGTATCCTTTGGGGAGTCATCCATCCCTGGTAACTATCATACTGAAAACACACCCCTTAGAGCTGGCCAAGTAGTCAGGGACTTAGGGACACACATAGATAGTAATCTAGCCTTTGATCATCATGTGTCTATAGTGGTGAGGAAATCATTCTATGTTGCACAACTTAAAAATAAAGGTATGACATCTAAGTCCAAGGAAGTCATTGCTCCAGTGTATCTGGCATTCATCAGACCTATCATTGAGTACAATGCCCCCTTTGTTATGTACCTAACCAGGCATATCCAATAATTGGAATGTCCACAGAGGTTCCTCACTAAAAAAACACAAGGCATAAGTAATATGTCCTATGCAGACCATCTTTAGGCTCTATATACCCTATCCCTATATCCTGTTTCCTACAGGCTTTTGAGGAGAGATTTATGCCTGGCATACATAGCATTGTGAGACCCCACTCTGATGGGCCTCCTGCATATCCACAAAACAAACAGCACTAGAATTACCTGTTCTAAAGAATTAAACCTTGCCTGTGATATAAATAGGACCTGCTGGAGAGATAGGTATGTATCCCAGAGACTACCCCATCTATGGAACAGGCTCCCCATCCATGTGAAGCAGAGTTCCTTCCTAACTCAATTCAAGTGCAACTTGGGCAATTGAATGGGAAACTGGGAATTTATCCCTGGTTTGCACCTATGTCACTAATGGACACAGGTAACCTGTAAATGGATCATCTCCCAGGCCCATGCTTACACAGTTATCAAGGGTATCAGAACTTGTCAGAGATTTGGGATGCATGGCTAGGCTTAAGGAGGCTCTTGTGGTCATTAGCCTAGTAAACACCTATGAACCTATGAACCTATGTAACTCATTGAGTAGCAAACTGACTCACTCATAGAACCCAGGAAATTAGGGTGGGAACCTTCTCCAAAAGACCTGCCACTAGTGGTGTACCCCAGAGTTCAATCCTTGGGTCATCATCATTCCTCTCTGTCATTTACATCTTGATGGGAAAGTGAATGTTAAGAGTTTAATGATAACTAACTCTTCAAATGACCAAAAACATACATCATGAACTCTCCAGAGGATATCAAAATCTTCCAAGAGGGCATTTCTGAAACAAATAGCTGATGTCAAAGCCATGGAATATAACTAAATGCCAAGAAACATATCATAGTATCATTCAGCTCTTTATTGCTATGACATAGATAATACACCCCTGAAAGTTGATCCCATAGTCATAGACTGGGAAACTATGTTGACAACGAACTGTCCTTCAGTCATCACACATACACTATTGTAAGGAAGTCCTTTTCATTGCACAGCTTATATTTAAAGGTATGGCATTCATGTACAAGGATGTAATCCTTCCACTGCACTCAGCTTTCATTAGGCTGATCATTGAATATAGTGCCACTTTCTGTATGTACCTGTTAAAACACTTGGCACAACTGGAATGACGACAATGCTTTCTCAGTAAAAAACTTAAGGGCCTAAATCATAATATCCGTGCAGACCATTTCTTGATGGGAAAGCTAACTATGAGACTAAAATATACTCCCATGCAAAGGCTGACCACAAATCATTTTTTAGTTATGTCCAAAATCTTAAGGGGAAACACTCATCAATATGCTGAGCTGGCTGTAGCCGGCACTACCTATTTTCAGCTGGAAGAAATAGCAAACCTGCTGGCTGATAAGGTCAGCCCACTTTTCACCCCCTCATCACCTCCAGTCACTCCGCATGAAACACCCCCTACCATTCCTTTGCCTATTACCACAAAAGAATAGATTGTCACTGCACTCTCTAAAGCTAGAAACACAACATCATTGGGCCCTGACAGAGTCACAGGGTACCTATTAAATAGCTTGAAACATGACCTAGCAGACCCCCTAAGATCTCTATTTAACCACAGTCGGCAGACCGGCTTTGTCCCTGTAGGGTGGAGGACAGCAACAGTCATCCCTCTGCATTAGGGGAGATCATCATCTGATCCAGGAAACTACCAACCCATAAATCTGACTAGTCTCATATGTAAGGCTATGGAAAGAATAATCATGAACCTGATTAACTATGACATAGGATATCTCCAGACTTCGACCCAACTCAGTTCGGTTTCATCAAGGTCAGATCCTGCCTGCTCAGCCTGGTGGACTTCTTTGAGAAGGTCACCAAGGCCATGGATGAGGAAAAGACAGTGCATATTACCTACATTGACCTGTCCAAGGTATTTGACACAATACCCCACTAGTGTATTATAGATAAAGAAAATTGGGCATAAACCTCAACGTCAATAGATGGATAGCGAAATGGCTCATGGATAGTACACATGTTCTTAGAGTGGAGGAATACACATCCAGCAAGAGGCCAGTCACCAGTTGAGTATCACAGGCCTCAGTGCTGGGCCCCCTCCTGTTTGGGATATACCTCTCAGATGTCAAGGCAAATATAGAATAATCTGAACTTTGACCAGCATGTGTTTACGGTAATGAGGAAATCCTTCTTTGTGGCTCAACTTATAAGTAAAGGCATGGCAGCCAGATCTAAGGATGCCATAGTGCCATTGTATTTGGCCCTTATCAGACCAATAATCAAGTACAATGTACCCTTTGGTATGTACCTCGCCAAGCACTTGCAACAGCTGGAGTATTCTCAGAGGTTTCTCACCAAAAAAAAATAGAGGGTGTAACCAACATATCATATGTGGACCAATTAAAAGCCCTATCACAGTATTAAGTTTCCTACTTATTACTGAGGGGTCATCTGTACCTGGCCTACAAGGCAGTCTCTGACCCAGCCTTGCTGGAAATGTTGCATATTCCCAAAACTAACTGCACAAGGGTTACCCACTTCAAAGATCTAAACCTGATCTTTGACATGAATAGATTTTGCTGGAGAGACAGATATGTGTCCCGGAGATTTTCCCTGCTCTTCAACAGCCCTTCCCTGACCATCTTCAAATGCAATCTGGACCTGTGGATGAGAAATCACAAATTCACTGGGGTGGTGCCCATACCCCTTATGGACAGGGGCAGTCCGCAAAAATTGTCAAAACCCCACTTGCTTACCCATGTTATGTTTCCCCTAGGGATAGAAATATGGGTAAAATCCTTGTAAAACTGGCTAGGCTTATAAGGGCTCTTGAGCTCTTAGCCTAGTAAACTCCAATGACTCTATAAACTCTGTAAGCATATGAACCGGAGCTGTATCCCGCTTCTTGATATCATACAGGCTACTAAGAGATAACCTTTGCCATGCATAGTGCCTCAGAAGACCCTATTATGTCAGACCTATTAAAAGTTGCAACACAATGGTGGTGTAAACATACAATGAATGGATCTCGGCCACATTTGCAACATAAACAGGGCATGTTGCAAGGATAGATGTATATCACAGATAATACCACTTCTATGGAACAGTCTTCCACTCCACATAAAGTACTTCTCTTACTTTAGTCGAATAAAATTTGGATGACTGGATGGGAAACCATAAACTCACATCTTAACACCCACCTCTTATGGAAAGGGGCAACAAGTAATATTAAGATGAATGGACACATGCGTTACCTCTTTTTGGCAACGAGTAATGTCCCAACATATCCTTGGTCTGCTTGCTCTGGATTATTCGTACACAAAATATAAGGGCTAAAAAACTATCATGGGACTGTAAGGCTAGGCTTCTATTGATCATCACAGATCAATAGCCTAGCAAGTATCTATGAATGTATGAACAATGTCCTCCTATTAAGTGCTTGTCCCCATGTTTAGATATCTGTAGAAGATACATGTTAGGTCTAGAATTATCACATTATATATGTCTGAAATAATTTTCTTGGTTGATGTTTTCTGTAGTCATTTATTTATTGATTTATTTATTTACATTTGTTTACTGGGAAAGTCTGACTGGATGCAGGTCCTTTTTTCAGCAAAGCTCGAGGAGAAAAGCTCCACATACAACAATATTCATTCAAAATCTGTTACAAACATTGACAAATTCATTGGCGGTAGACAAGTTGGTGAGCATCACTGAAAATAGTTATCAGTAGTCAAGTTGCTGAACATGAGCTATGTGATGTTAAAAATGAGTAATACATATATTACATGGTGTAATTTCAATATAAAACAGTATACATAGAATTAGAATTTATGTACAACTCATCAGAAATCAAAAGTTGAAAAAATGAAATTAGTTGGATTGATTACAAAGTCATGAAGAAGCAGTGTAAAGAGGAGAAAGAAGGGAGGAGGAGGGAATGAGTTAGAAGGATTATTGAGGAAGTGAGCGGTGACAAGAGCAGAATAGTAAGTGTTGGTGGAGAGAAGGTAGAGAGAGATAATAGCAGGGGTTTTAATAAGTTATCCAGGGTAATCGCAGTTAGAGTTGAGAATTCAGTAGATGTGATTTTAAGGCTGTTTTGAAGGAGGTAGAGGAACCTATGGTTAAGATACTGGGGGAAGGCTGTTCCATTGTTTAGCAATAATATTGCTGTAGAAGGCTGCACCTGCAGAGTTATTGGCTTTAGATACTTGTAGTAGGGGGTTCTGGTTGGATCTCAGGACTCTCATTTGGTGCATGGGTGTAGTATGTTTTGAAGGGAAGGGGTTTTGCCAGGGTAGTGAAGCAATGTGTGGGCTAGTATGAGTTGATTATATAGTAGGAGATGGGGAAGTTCAAGCCAGTTAACCTGTTTGAGAGGAATGCAGTGGTGTGTTCTAAAAGGAGAATTAGTTGTGAATTTGGCTATTTTAGTATAGCAAGCTTGCATCTTGGATAAGTCTGACCTTCTAATATTGGTGAGGATTGGGGAGGCATAGAGCAGGGTAGAGATGAGACGAGTATGAGCTATAGTGGCTCTAGTGCTATCTGTTAAAATTTTTTCTATATAGGAGCCCTAGCTTTTTGTGTACGTTTTTAATGGTTAGGGATAATGGAATGTTAAATTTCATGTTGTTGTCAATTTCTACACCCAGCAGTTTGGTGTTGTTGACTGGAGATATGACTGCATTGTTACTAGAGGTGATGTTAAAGGCTGGGCTATATGTTTAGTACTGTGTGGGTAGAAAGATAAGGAGCTTAGTTTTGTTGGGATTTAATACTAGCTGAGAGTCTGTAAGCTAGTTTTCTACACAGAGAAAGGAGGCTTGTGTTAGTTGTTGCAGTTCATGGACGGAGGAAGAGGCGCAGATAACTTTGAAGTCATCTGCATATTGGATGACTGAGGCCTGTAGTGTGGCTGTATGAAGTTTGTTGGTAGATAGGGGAAGATGCCATCTGACAGCCTGCTGTCTGTCAGTTAAGTAGCTCCTGAATCAGGAGATAGTGGAGTAGCTAAGATTTAGTTCTGAAAGAGTGCTGATTAGTTTATTATGATTGACCATGTCAAATGCTTTGGAAAGATCAAGAAAGATAACTGAGAAGAATTTTCCATTGTTTCTATGGTTGTTTACTGTCTGGGTGGAAGACATAAGAGCGGTAAAATGATTGTGGGAAGGTATAAAACCATGTTGGGTTGTAGTAAGTAGATTATTAGAGTTAAGATGGGTCATGATTTGGGTATGGATGCACCTTTTAAGGATTTTGGAGAGGGGAGATAATATAGCTATTGGGCGGTAATTGGTAAGTTCTTTGGAATTGCCCCCTTTATGTAGTGGTGTAATATATGAGATTTTCCAGAGCTGGGGGACTAGGTTTTCTGTAGGGCATATACTATTATTAGAAACAGTATAGAGGATATGTTCATTGAGGGTAGAATACACCAAGAATTCTACAATTTTATGACTACTTCATACCCTAGGTTTCCGTACTTGTTTGGTATTCCCAAAATCCATAAGGATTTGGTGAGTCCCCCTATGCGACCACTAGTGGATGGATGGGGTTCTCCCACTTATGCTTGTGCCAAAATTGTGGACTCTATTCTGCAAAAAAATATTTGTCACTTGAACACCAAATTTGCAAAGACTCATGGTCATTCCTGGAGAGGATAGACAAGTTAGATTTTGATACTAGTTACAACTTTCTCACGGTAGACGTGAGAGACTTGTATACATGTATCCCCCAGGATACAGAAATAGAATGGGTGAGCCTTATGTTAAAGAAAAATGGAGCTACTGTCAGAGAAATATCTCTTGTGATTGAACTCCTTGAAATAATATTATATAACAACCACTTTATGTTAGACGACAATTTTTACTTACAGAAGGTTGGGGTCGCCGTGGGTTCCCCTTGTGGGGCCAGTATAGCCAGTTTGGTTATGGCCCACTGGGAGAGAGAGTATGTCTTTACAAACCATACACTGATGTCTTATATTGCGTTCTACACATGCTATTTAGACGATATTTTTATTTTACTTAAGGGTGATGATATGGTTGGTAAAATGTTACTGGATTTGTTTAACGCTTCTACTGATTTTTTACGTTTTACTTCAACTTACAGTAATGAAGGTATAGCTTACCTTGATATATGGTTGGCTAAAAACACTGAGGTTAAAAGTTATGTGGCTTGTGTTCACCAGAAAAACACATACTCTAACTCTTTTTTACATTTCACTAGTTGTCACCCTAATTATCAAAAACGCTCAGTAGTGAGCCAGGAAGAGGATTTCCACCAAGAGTGTGAACTATTAAAGAGTATGTTTTTACATAGTGGTTATCCGTTAATTTTAATAGATAACCTGATTAATGAAGTAAAGAACAAAAGGTTGAATGGTGTATACAAATCTATACTGAATATTAAATCAGCCTTACCAGAATGTGGAGTCAATACGGATGCTACAAATATGCCTGGCTTGACTTGTTTACCTAGTACATCAACCAATATAAAGAACTTGGGACCTAGGCTTATTATGACGTATAACATGCATAGCTATCACTGTAATGACATCATTTGTAAAAATTGGAGTTTATTTAAAAGTAACCCCATGGTTTATATTAATAATAATCACTATATGGTTTATATTAAGGTAGGTGAGCGTCCAGAAGTAACCTTTAGGAAAGGTAAAAATCTAAAAGCGATTTTAGAACAATCTTGTGTCACCTTTTTGAGAATACTTGGGATGTTTAAATGTCAAAATTGTAATCAGTGTAAGCACATAGTGGAAAGTAACAGATTTGTAGTGCAAAGTATGGAATATAAATTGAGATGTAGAGCCAGTTGCAACTCAAAAATGGTGGTATACTTGGCTAAGTGCCAAAGATGCCCCATGTTTTACGTGGGTAAGACAGAGTGGAGATTACGAGAAAGAATTTATGAGCACCAGTATGCCATTACTAAGAAAAAACAGGATAATGCACTGGCCAAGCATGCTTCTAGTTACATGGAACATAATTTTAAGTTCTTAGTTATTGACCAAATACAAGAAAGCAAGAGAGGTGCTCTATTACCCTTGTTGTTAGAAGAATTAGAACTTAAATGGCAGATCAGGTTAAATGCGTACACATTTCCAGGTTTGAATGAATCATGTTCAATAAGCAGTATTCTCAAACTCAAAAGCTTGCAGAGATGAGCTTGTTGTGAGTCTAATAGTTCAACACAGTTTAACATAGTTAAGAAACTTTTTTAATATAGTAAAACTACAGTATTACACTTAGTACTGACTGTAGTCATGTAATTTCTATTAGAATTTAATACACAGTTATATTGTACTGTGTAGTATTAGTACTTACTAACCAATTATGTATTTACCATTTGTGTACTTTCTTGTTAGTAGAACTATTTACGTATTAGTTTCTTATATGTAACGTACGGTTTTTAGGACAATGTGTAATTTTACACTTTGTGAGTAATTTTATTGCTTTTACACTTAACATCAAGTAAGTTATAAAATAATATGTTATTTTGTGGGGTTGTAAGTGAGACTTTGCAAGTTTACAAATTCATGGATTTGAAACTGGAAACTTACTTTCACTTTAGGAAGTAGGTGGAGTTAATTTGTTTAATGGTTGCCGTATCCTCGTATACTTATGGTTTAAACATCTAACTGTTTGTTAAATTGATTACTTTTACTAATTAGTTAATTGAATATATTTGAATTCTTTTTTATAAAGTATGATTAAAGCTTTTAACTGTGTTTCTGAAGAAGTCTGCTCATCGTGCAGATGAAAAGCGTTTCAAAGTACTACATTAAACTTTTTACATTTGGTGTAGCTTGTTGGATTTCCTTTTGGCTCCTTCAGGTCCTGCTTTGTGGATTTAACAGGTTTTCTGTAATAGAGCAGGTTATAAGAATTGCTACTGGATATGCAATAGCCTCGGCAGCAATTTTTAAGTATTCGGCAGGTAGTTTATCGACGAAGGGGTTTGTTGGCTTTAGCTTACTAAGTAGTTTTCTAATTGTGGGTGTAGGAACAGAAATAATACTGGAACAGTTACCTAAACACAAACGACTCCAAAACCAAAAAAATAAGTACCACAGATGAAGGAAAATAGTTGGCTCAATGATAGAATTCCAACGTTGGTTTAATAGTCAAATCAAACACATAAACACAATTCCACACACAGCATTTTCGTCTATGTTGCTTAAACTTCATCAGATGCAAACAATAAATGAGCCATCTTATTATATAATCCATTAGCTTAATTATTCATGTAATCCACCAATGAAAATATAGTCCATTGTCTCAATAAAGCATGTGAGTGATCAGTCAACTCCACAGTAAATCACAAACCAAGGTAGGATTGTTGAGAATAATTAAGCTAATGGATTATATAATGAGATGGTTCATTTATTGTTTTTCATCTGATGAAGTCTTAGCAACTTAGACAAAAACACTGTGTGTGTAATTATGTTTATGTGTTTTAATTGACTATTAAACCAGCTTTGGAATTCTATCATTGAGCTGACTATTTTCCTTCATCTGTGGTATTTATTTTGTTTGGTTTTGGGGCATAGGAACAGGTTGCAGTGTGAAATGCTGTTCCATTGTGCTGTTATTTGGTGATTTATTGCTTGTGGACTCACTTTGAGAGTTAGCCAGGGCTAGGATGGATTCTGTAAAATATTTGTTGAATTCAGTTGCTATACTGGTTGAGCTATTTGTAGTTACAGGGGAGGGGGTGCCAGTTTTTCCTGGTTGTAATACTTTGTTGATGGGTGTCCAAAACTTGTTGGGATTGTTTTGGTGTCTAATTTGAGTATTATGATAGTAGTTTATTTTGTCCTGTTTGATTATTTTTTTGCCAAATTTCTAAGTTCTAAGTATTTTTGTTTAGCAGCAGGGGTATTTATTTTTTTGCCAGTTTGACCAGGCCTTGTTTCTGTTTCATAGTTGTGATTTAGTCTCTTTAGTTAACCAAGGGGCAAAGTTGGCTTTAATTCTGATGGCTCTGGGGGGTGCATGATAGTTTAGAATTTTAAGGAAGGTGGAATTAAAATATGAAACAGCCTCATCTAGGTTTAAGGTTTTCAAAGGGATCCAGTTACATCTTTTCAGTGCTGTTATAAAGTTACTGGAGTTGAAAATGTTTCTGTTGCGAATTTTGCGGTATATGGTGGGTTTGGGTACATTGGTTCAATGTCTGGTTAGGAAGGTTGGAGAGTGATCGCTTAGGCTATCTGATAAATAGCCTGATTGACTAATTTGATCAGGTGTATAAGTTAGCATCCAGTCAAGGATTAAATTTGTAAGGCAAATTTGGAGGATTTGGGCATCCTGAGGCAAAGTAGCAATTGGACCATGCTTACTGATAACTGCTTAAATGTAAAGCAAACTTATAAAGTAAGTGACAGATGTAGCTCCATAATATCACTGGAGGCAAGGCTGTCAAGTACCGACAGAAACAACGCTAAAGTACACCCACTGGATCAGACATATAGACCCAAATATGCTAAGGCTTTTAAATGTAATCTTCCAAAAGCTCAAAGGCCTTACAGACATCACACACAAAACAAGTATCATCAGCAACCTCTAGAGTAGTCTGCTAAATCAACACACACACACACACACACACACACACACACACACACACACACACACACACACACACACACACACACACACACACACACACACACACACCACCATCACAAGGTGTATCAGGATCTAATTCCATAAGGCAAACTACCACAAAGCACAGTATTTTACCCATAGATGTCCCACTTACCAGTCTGAGCCAGGAGAGAGTTATGGTCAGCTGTCTGTCAGGAGCCAGAATCCAACAGATGTCACATGCACTCAAATCATTGCACTACAAGTACCTACATGACTTTGTCAAAGTCTATGGGGTTGTAAACCTATATGAAGATAGAGCTCTTGGAATATGAATGATTCTAGCAGTAATCGGCATTTTAACTTATCTAAGGATGATGTCACAGTATCAACATGTGATAATATAGCAATAACCCACGCCTGGGTGTGGATAATGCTGGATTTACCCACGGTTGGTGTGGTTTGGTCACGAGAGCGATGCCTGAGTGGCCAAACAAAGTCAACCGTGGGTAAATCCAGCATTACTCACACCCAGAAGTGGGTTATTGCTATTATGTAAACAACAAGTCTTATGTGAACCATTTGAAAGCCTTACCCCTATACAGAGTCTCCTACAAACTACTGTATGGTGCTCTGTGCCTAGCCTTCAAGGCATTCTCTGATCCAACACTGATGGATCTGTTGCACATCCACAAAATAAATAGCATTGGAAATACCTGATTTACAGACTTAAACCTCATCTGCAAAGTAAACAGGGCATGTTGACTGGACAGGTATGTGTCTCAAAGATTAGGCCTTCTCTGGAACAGGCTTCATATTGATCTGAAACAACATTCATTCCTACTCCAATGCAAACTCACTAGGATCAATAGATGGGAAATCACAAATTTACCTCTGGTTTTGCACTTATGGCCTTAATGGACAGGGACAACCTGTGAACGTTTGATGTGTTCAAACCTATATCATAACCATAAACTTCCTTGGGGTATTGACACATATCAGCAATATTTTGGTAAATTTGAGGCGAGTAAGGTTAGGCTTAAAATGGCTCATAGATTGATACCTTAGTACCTACCAAATAGCTACCTATGAACCTAAACTTACAAAACGTGCAAACCACATGGCCAACAAAGTTAGAAGAATGCTATATCAAAGTAGCAAAATGTCTAAAAAACTCTTATGTAGGACTCTGCATTGTCTCACCTTAGAATAACAACAGTGGTTAGAAACCAAATCTACTCCATCTACTCCCAGGTTGTCAAAGGCCATAATTTCCCTAAAAAAATAAAAAAACATCCTCCAGCAGTATTGACAATCTTTTGCATTCTAGTTGTTTTAACAAACTTTGGAACAGGGTACTGCTTCCACTAAAATAAACAGACAACTTAAGGAACTTCAACTGCAAATTAAAATGACAACTGACTGACTCCTGATTGTGCTCCAGCATCTCTCCAGGACTACTATGATTATAAGACACCTGGCATTTAGACACCTTACAGGCAAATCATGAGTCTCTTTCACAGCTATAATATCTCACCTGCATTTCTCCACAAATTTCTCCATTTTTTCCTCCAGTTTCCATAAGTTCTGTTTTTCCCTTCTCATCTAATGCCCAGCACTTCCTACTGCCTTCACAATGTTTCTGATTATGTCCCATATTCTGCTTCCTTTTCTTCCATTCTGTAAAATAAAGTTACACATAGGATAAAGTGAATGCCATTGTCAAATATCCTTGTATTAACACCATGTTTACTTAGAATTCTATACATTAGACCTATACATCATGCTGTTTGTATTCTTAATGCAGTGTTTCATTAGAACACTATGTATTAAACAAGTATTGTATGTTGTCTCTCTCTTTTTATTGTAATGTTTTCCTTAGAACTCTCTGCATTTTTATCCCCATTGTTTGGAGCTTTTCTTCCTTAGCATCTGCTGAAAAGGGTCTTTCCTTTCCCAGTTGGACTCTCCTAGTCTACAAACATAAATACATACAAAATTAAATAAATAATAATTAAATAAATTCATTGTATAGACATGAATTTATTTCAGTACTGTTGTTAACATTTTGAAATATCTGTAAGCATTTGTTTAATTAGGGCACATATTGTGGACACTTGTAATCATTGCTTCTTTAGTAGGAAATTTATACTTGTTAATATCAAATAAAATGCATGTATCTAGTTCACTAGTGTGTATTTATATCATTTGTTTATGACCATGTACGTACTGCTATATGTCACTTGTTTCCATTTAGTCTGGGTTATGACTGAATAAGGTCCAGTGTTTAGTACCAGTTCATTTACATGGTTAACAAGGTATGTAAATAAATGAATAAATGCATTACTATCATAGAGTTTAAAATAACATTTCTTCACTGACTATTAGCTGCTTATTGGTCTTCAGCTCCTAATTGTCTATTAGCATTAGATGGCTCCCTCATTTAGTCTCATCAAGAATGTCCCTCAGAATTTTGTCTCTAGACTTAGTGGACATTAGAGAACCATGTGTATTCAAATTAACTGTGATGTTGAGATTGTTGCATATTGTTTGACCCAGAAAAATGTTCCTGCCCATTTATAGTTTTGATAATAACTTAGGCAGATCTTCAATTAGGTTGCTGAAATGGCATGGAAGTTGTGGTGAAGAGCAAGTGGCATGCTGAAAAAAGGGGTATGGCCATGGTATTTATCTTGAGGTTATTTACCTCATCTTGAAGTAGAGGGATCCACGAAGTTTTAATACTTGAGGTAGTCAGCGTACTCTGATCCTTTTCATTACTTTGCAAGTCTAATTTCTTCATATTAAATTTTAAAATCTGGGAGTTTTAGTCTACCTTTGCTCTTGCTTAATTTTAGTTTTTTCCTGACTTTGTCAGTGTCTTTTATAGTTCCAGATGATGTCAAGTACTGTTTTATTCTTTGATTGTCTGAGAGTTGTTGTATCCATACGATCATATTATTAATTATGAACAAGAGACTTGGGAAGATATTCACCCTGATGATCACTATGCTAGTCCACAGGTAGAAATAACCTTGACTACCTAAGTCTTTTAATTTGTTGTAGTATTCTGTCAATGTCAAATGTTACAACTGACTTGTGACCCTGTTTCTCTCTCTCTCTCTCTCTCTTTCTCTCTCTCTCTCTCTCTCTCTCTCTATATATATATATATATATACATATAATACACAGATATTTTACATTTTCAAAGGGTATTATTATGTTACGTATGCCTGCCTGGTTTAGGATATTGAACCTGTTACCCAGCAAGCAGAAAATATATTTATCTAGATTTAATTGCAATTTATATTAGAGGAATATTCTTTTCTTGCATTTATTAGGCTGCATATTTATTTATTTGTCATCTGCATATTCTGTGATTCATATTTTGATCCCTTCAAACCTACCTCCTCTCGCACTGAGATATTTATGAATGTGGAAGTAGATAAAATAAGAATATACACACGACTGATTGTCTGCTCTTATCTAAATAATATGCTTTTAGGCCTGTCAGCCATGAGTGTGCTTACTAGCAACCTGGCTGGCATTTGTTCCTCATTCAACATATTTAGTGAACAGATGCTGCTTATGGAATGATAGGTGGCAGGATGCCAACACTGAGAAGATACAAAATCAAATACTGAATTAATTTTATATGCCCTACAAAGTACCCCCTTTTTATTACAGTTTCTGTTCTAGACTTGAATATAACTCAAACAGAGCTGATCTTTCATATAATACTCCTATATCCCTTTCTCTCTGTCTATACTATGCTATCAGTCCCTGGTAGGGGGCAATCTCTTATCTGCAGTTTGAATGTCTGCTTGGCCTCATCCCACTCAGAGATGTTTCCCTCCCTGGTTATTTGCTCCTAATCATTGGTTGCTTTTGTAATTTTTGCTAATAAATTTCAGCTTCCTTTTGTCTGTTTTCTGAGTCCTACTTACACTCATCCTTGCTGGTAAAAACAGTTTTCTTCATCCCAGTGTTGGCATAGTACTGAAATCATTTTTTGTAACTTGGTACATATAATATTCTATGTGGTTTCTGCTGTTCTCCTTAAATGATTGCATCAAAAATCCTACTCTTTCACCTTATTTTATGACCCCCCCATTGTTTCAACAAAATGTCTTCCTACAATGATTTGTAGTCTTTACTTGTCCATGTATATGAGTATCAACTGTTTTGCTCTAAAGTATCCCTTCAGATCTAGTAATCCCAAACCACCTTTTTATGTAGGAATAAACAACTTATCCCACTTAACGTTTGCCCTCCCAAATCTATTCAAATCATTATTAATTCTGATCCATAGATTCTCCTTTGTTGATAAAATGTGCCTGATCTATATACAATACTAAAGGGATTATAACTATAAATATCAGTTGTCAAAAGCTTCCAACTTCTTACTTTTTTATATTGTTTCAAGAGTTGCTTGGAAATGCAGTCATTTCTTCATTAGAGAGAGCTGAGGAGTAGGTTAAAATGACAATTAAATTTAAAAATATTGTAGAAATGAGAGATAAAGAGATATGGGAAAGAAGTAATAGAAATTATTTAGAGGGATCATCAATTTTTAAAGGTTAAAGTATTGCAGATGAAGGAGAATATTACAGAACAAGAATAGGAGCAATTGTTGAATGATAGAGGATAAATTAGAGAGTAGTTGGATAATATGCATGAGTTTAGAAAGGGCAAGCCTAATAAAATACATTAATTTACATAAGGCCAACTTAGTCTTCCTGCAAGAAACCCATCTCTTGAAAAAAGATATTGATAAACTAGCCACAAACAAATATACAGTATTGGTTAGTTCAGAGCACACTCAGAAAAAAAGAGGAGTGGCTATTTTATGGAATAAAAGTATGCCCATTCCTAAAACCATTAAGTCTTATCAGGATGACAAAGAAATGTTTTGTATGGTTACAATACAAATTAATAGGAAGACTTACACTTTAATTAATGTATATTGGATACCTGGAATTGGTATTAATACAGTGAAACATCATCTTGATAAGATCATATCATTCTCTATAGGAGATATTATTTTAGCTGGTGACTTTAATTGTATACTACATGAAAGTGATACTACCACTATAGGAAAAAGAAGAATTACATCTAAAGCAAAACATTTAAATGATTTTGCTAATTCTTATCATTTGAATGATATTAATAATCAGATGGATTCAAAATCATTACCATGCACCTTTTTTTCTAACAGATACAAAACTTATTCAAAAATAGATAGGGTCTTTATTTCTAACCAGATGGTAACAGATTTAATTAATTCCAAAATCATTTCATGTCCTATATCTGATCATAATTCAATTGTTTTTGAATTCATGATAAAAAATACTCATAATGTTCAGATCAAAAGGATACCAGCATACTTAACTCAACTAAAAGACTATAAAGAATATATACTTTCAGAAGTAAAACATTTTTAGACATAAATAATACTCCTGAAGTCTCCATTGTCTATGTTTGGGATGCCTTAAAATCATATCTATATGGACAAAGTATCAGATGGTATAATAATAAAATGAAATCTTGAGATAAGGAATTGTTAGATATTCAAAGTAAATTAGACTCTTATAAACATAATAATAAAGAAAATATTATGGACAAGAAAGTTATTGAAGAAATAAACAAACTAAATGAGAAATACAAAGAAATTTTAACTCATAAAGTTAAAATAACTTTAGATTAATACAAGTTTTTGTCTTATTCAATAAGCCCCAAATACTTACATAGACTTAAAAATAAAACAAAAAGGTTGAATAAACAAAACCATATCAAAGAAATCTTTTCTCTAAGGAAAAAGAAGAATGTTTCTAGTATACCAGAAATACTAGATGAATTTAGAAATCACTTTCACAAAATTAACCATAATAACATTAACATGGAACCTAAAGATAAAATAAAGGAGTTTATAACCACAAACATGAATAAAAAGCTTAATAAACAGCAGATTAAACTATTGGACAAACGTATTTCATATACAGAGGTTATTACACAAATAAATAAGCTTAAATCAAACAAAGCACCGGGTAATGATGGTATTATACCAGAGATATATAAAATCCTTTCTAAAAGTACATATTCATTAATACATAAGGTTTTTATTTTGGCCCAAACTGAGTTAATAACCCCCCATCTTGGCAATATACATTTATTTCACCAATTTTAAAACCTAATAAAGATCCAACTAGATGTACTTCATATCGGCCCATCTCATTACTTAATGTTGATTATAAAATGTTTATGAGTATTTTTGCTGATAGATTGAAGACAATCATCCCTGGCATTATAGATATAGATCAGACAGGCTTCATTGTAAATAGAAATACTTTTGATAATATAAGAAGAACTTTAACATTAATTGATTTTGCAAATAGGAAAAAGAAAGATTTAACACTTATTAGTCTTGATATAAGTTCAGCATTTGATTCAGTAAGTTGGGACTATCTGTTTACCTTACTGATGTGCACAAACTTCTCAGATGCATTTGTAAATCTAATTGAGCATTTATACAAAGGAACATTGGCTTATATTAAGGTAGGAACATATGTTTCACAAAAAATACCCATTTTTAAAGGTACAAAACAAGGATGTCCACTTTCTCCACTATTATTCACTTTAGTAATGGAGCCTTGGGCTAATTTGAACAGAAACAGTACTGACATAGAGGGTTTTGAAATAGATGAAAATACAACATCCAAAATTCAACTTTTTGCAGATGATGTTCTAATTACATCAGCAGGATCTCATTCTTCTATGCAGTCTCTATTTGATAAAATGATGAATTTTAAAAGTATTTCTGGTTTAATATTCAATGAAGAAAAAAACTAAAATACTACCTATATATACCGAAAAAATATTCTCATTAGTGATTTTACTAAATATGTACCCAATTCAGGTCAGATAACTTATTTAGGTATAATACTATCTAAAGATATTAAATCTATTATATATAATAATTATAATACCTGTTTTCTTAATATACAAAATCTTTTAATACCTGGAATAATATGTTTTTACTATGGAGGAGAGACTTACAATTGTTAAAATGATAATATTCCCCAAGATTTTATACTTAATACAATCAATAATACTTCCACCTACAAAATAATTATCAAGAAACTGAATACACTAATGTTAAATTTCCTATGGGCACCTAATAGACCTAGGATTGCATTAAAGAAACATACTAATAGCTGGTCTCAAGGGGGTATTTCTTTTCCAGACTTTAATTTATATACTATCTCTTCTATTGTAAAAGTTATTACTTTATTAATAGATAAGTCATATGTCACAAAATGGAAAGATTATTGGGAGCTAATTAGTATGCACTTCATGAAAATCTCCTTAACACATAAAAATATGATTGTAAATAACTCCATGTTATGGTTACTAAAGGAATTTTGTACTTCACCTATTACACCTAAACATATGGTTTGTTACCCATTAAATATTATTATTAGCTATAGTAACTTTATATTCATGCACCCTAAGTATAGGGAATGGAATTTTATTATATTCCCTATAATGTATACTCAGGGTATGCTTTTGTCATCTACTTCTGAAGGAACTCATTTAGCTATAGATGATGATCTAAAGTACTGGTATCAGTTGATATCTGATAATAAAGTTAAAAATCTAGATTTCTTAAAACAAGAATTTGATCTAAGAGAAACTTACTGGTTAGAGGTTCAGACCTTTAGACAACATCTCATTAATAAAATAGATCTAATGTCTATAACAGTTAAAGAATCTATTCCAACACTGATTGATTACTTGATATTAAATTTACAACATAAAGTTTCTGATAAAAGTAAACTTTCATACATACATAAAATGATCAGACAAGAAACGTTTTACAGTGTAGATACATACTGGAATTATTTCACTTCTATTAATGGGGACCCACCAAATCAACAAGATAAACAATATATATTGGAATCTGCCTATAGAACTACGTCTTCCATTGTCTGGAGACTTTATACATGGAAATTTTACATAGATCTTTTTATACACCTTTGATGATGAATAAAATAAATAATAAATATAATCTATGTAAGAGATGTAATGTAGAAATTAATGCTGACTGGGCTCATATGTTTTATGACTGTATAAAATTGAAAGAATACTGGAAGTCAATTAATGAATTTTTGCAGGCTCTTTTTACAGATAATTTCATTATTTCTAAATCTTTTATATTATTTAACACACCTGCACCTCAAAGTGTTAAAAAGGTTAAGCTTCCCTTGTTATGGTCTATTCTAGCAGTGGCTAGGAAAATAATAACCAGAAATTGGATTTCAGATACACCTCCTTCGTTCAATGAATTTAAAAATGTTATGAATATAGTGTGCCATATGGAAATAAACACAATTAGGTCAAGAACAACTAGAAAAACATCTTATTATATTGTATGGGATAATTTACAAAATTTGTTAAAAAAATCCTAATTTCAATAGCATGGTATTTTAGTTTAATTAATTGATCTGATTGTAGTGGATGTCTTTGTAAATACTTTAGTTGTTTTGTTGAATGTTATAATCATATCTATTTTTAATTACTTGTATAAAATTGTTATGTTATTTCTCTTGTATGTTAAAACAATAAACCTGTTTTGAAAAAAAAAAAGAATTTTGTCTCTAGACTTAGTGGACATTAGAGAACCATGTGTATTCAAATTAACTGTGATGTTGAGATTGTTGCATATTGGTTGGCCCAGAAAAATGTTCCTGCCCATTTATAGTTTTGATAATAACTTAGGCAGATCTTCAATTAGGTTGCTGAAATGGCATGGAAGTTGTGGTGAAGTGGTGAAGAGCAAGTGGCATGCTGAAAAAAGGGGTATGGCCATGGTATTTATCTTGAGGTTATTTACCTCATCTTGAAGTAGAGGGATCCATGAAGTTTTAATACTTGAGGTAGTCAGCGTACTCTGATACTTTTAATTACTTTGCAAGTGTAATTACTTCATATTAAATTTTAAAATCTGGGAGTTTTAGTCTACTTTTGCTCTTGCTTAATTTTAGTTTTTTCCTGACTTTGTCAGTGTCTTTTATAGTTCCAGATGATGTCAAGTACTATTTTATTCTTTGATTGTCTGAGAGTTGTTGCATCCATACGATCATATTATTAATTATGAACAAGAGACTTGGGAAGATATTCACCCTGATGATCACTATGCTAGGCCACAGGTAGAAATAACCTTGACTACCTAAGTCTTTTAATTTGTTGTAGTATTCTGTCAGTGTCAAATGTTACAACTGACTTGTGACCCTGTATCTCTCTCTCTCTCCCTCTCCCTCTCTCTCTCTCTCTCACTCTCTCTCTCTCTATATATATATATGTATGCATATAATACACAGATATTTTACATTTTCAAAGGGTATTACTATGTTACGTACGCCTGCCTGGTTTAGGATATTGAACCTGTTACCCAGCAAACAGAAAATATATTTATCTAGATTTAATTGCAATTTATATTAGAGGAATATTCTTTCCTTGCATTTATTAGGCTAGAATACAGATGAAGGGTATTCAAGGTTTTGTAAAATGTCATCTGCATATTCTGTGATTCATATTTTGATCCCTTCAAACCTACCTCCTCTCGCACTGAGATATTTATGAATGTGGAAGTAGATAAAATAAGAATATACACACGACTGATTGTCTGCTCTTATCTAAATAATATGCTTTTAGGCCTGTCAGCCATGAGTGTGCTTACTAGCAACCTGGCTGGCATTTGTTCCTCATTCAACATATTTAGTGAACAGATGCTGCTTATGGAATGATAGGTGGCAGGATGCCAACACTGAGAAGATACAAAAATCAAATACTGAATTAATTCTATATGCCCTACAAAGTACCCCCTTTTTTATTACAGTTTCTGTTTTAGACTTGAATATAACTCAAACAGAGCTGATCTTTCATATAATACTCCTATATCCCTTTCTCTCTGTCTATACTATGCTATCAGTCCCTGGTAGGGGGCAATCTCTTATCTGCAGTTTGAATGTCTACTTGGCCTCATCCCACTCAGAGATGTTTCCCTCCCTGGTTATTTGCTCCTAATGCATTGGTTGCTTTTGTAATTTTTGCTAATAAATTTCAGCTTCCTTTTGTCTGTTTTCTGAGTCCTACTTGCACTCATCCTTGCTGGTAAAAACAGTTTTCTTCATCCCAGTGTTGGCATAGTACTGAAATCATTTTTTGTAACTTGGTACATATAATATTCTGTGTGGTTTCTGCTGTTCTCCTTAAATGATTGCATCGAAAATCCTACTCTTTCACCTTATTTTATGACCCCCCCATTGTCCCAACAAAATTTCTTCCTACAATGATGTGTAGTCTTTACTTGTCCATGTATATGAGTATCAACTGTTTTTCTCTAAAGTATCCCTTCAGATCTGTTAATCCTAAACCACCTTTTTATGTAGGAATAAACAACCTATCCCACTTAACTTTTGCCCTCCCAAATCTCTTCAAATCATTATTAATTCTGATCCATAGCTTCTCCTTTGTTGATAAAATGTGCCTGATCTATATACAATACTAAAGGGATTATAACTATAAATATCAGTTGTTAAAAGCTTCCAACTTCTTACTTTTTTATATTAATGTTTCAAGAGTTGCTTGGAAATGCAGTCATTCCTTCATTAGAGAGAGCTGAGGAGTAGGTTAAAATGACAATTAAATTTAAAAATATTGTAGAAATGAGAGATAAAGAGATATGGGAAAGAAGTAATAGAAATTATTTAGAGGGATCATCAATATTTAAAGGTTAAAGTACTGCAGATGAAGGAGAATATTACAGAACAAGAATAGGAGCGATTGTTGAGTGATAGAGGATAAATTAGAGTTTATTTGGATAATATGCATGAGTTTAGAAAGATCACTCTTAGTATTTTTGAGAACAACACCAAAACACAGAAACAACTGACATAATGCCTTTGGCAGCTGTAAATAGAAAAGGATACTGCCAGTCTAAGGCTGCTCATGATTAGAAAAATGACAAGAGGTACTATACTATAGAGGGGTGAGAGATATTTCAGAACTGCTATGAAAATCCATATATAGCAGAATGATGTGGGAACCAAGAAAAAATGCAAATGGAAACATTTATGGAAAATTTAATATGCATAGTTAGATGAAGATGAGGCTCAAAAATTAATAGCTAAGGTGGGACAGAATAAGATAAACATGGTGATGTATAATCAAGTGACAGGGTAGGCTCCAGGAACAGATGATATTCCTGTGGAAATTTGGAAATAAGGAGGGAAAAAAATCATAAAAATCTGTAAGTTATGTTTAATAATATTTTAAAATGAGGGACAGTGATAGCATCTTGGAATAAAGCTGTGCTGTCTGTACTAATCAAAGAGGGCAGAAACCCTTTGAATCCAACTTCATACAGGCCAGTTTCAATTTTGAGCCATGGTTATAAAGTATTCATGTCTATACTATTTTCGAACATAATAGATATGGATCAATATTGTTTAATGAAGGGAAACAAACATTTGAAAACATTAACAGATTATCCAAAAGTAAGCAGAGTGCAAGAATACCCTATAATTTTTGGTGGGTTTTGACACAGAGAAGGCATTTGATAGAGTTAGCTGGGATTTTATAAGTAGGGCAATGGTAGCATTTACACTTTTTGATAGAACTTCTTCTTCTTCTTTCGGCTTTTCCTGGTTAGGGGTTGCCATGGCAGATCACCTGTCCGCTCATGATTGGCAGTGGAGTGTTATGGTGTCAAGTTGCCAGCCCGGTGCCCAACCTTCCACAGAAGGCACACACACTCACACCTAGGGCCAATTTCGAGTGTCCAATCCACCTACAGCATGTCTTTGGTATGTGGGAAGAACCAGGAGCACTCGGAGAAAACCCACGCGACCACAGGGAGGACATGCAGACTCTGCACAGAAGGCATCCCAGCTGAGGATTGAACCGGAGAACCTCTTGCTGTGAGGCAGCAATGCTAACCGCTGCACCACCATGGCCACCCCACACTTTTTGATAGAACAACTGGGTTAATTAGGAAGATATAAGAAGAGATAGAAACAAGAATCAAAATGGAAGGGTTCCTCTCTGACATGCTGGGTTTAAGTAGATAAATAAACAGGGTGTCTACATTCTCCTTTGTAATCTGCCTTATACTTATTGGTATTGGCAAAGAAAATAAGGTCCTCTCAGATTCAGTGGTGCACCTGGTATGGTACTCAAGGAAAAGTATCCTTATCTGTGGATGATATTAATTTGTATTTGATACATCCAGAAAAAGATATTTTAGTATTGTGGAAAATTTTGAGATAGTTTCATTTTTTTTCAGGCTATAAAATAAATGAGGATAAAATAAAGAGTATGTCAGTAAACAGTGTTCACTAACATTAATAGGATCAGCTATACTGATATTTATGGAGATCTGATAAGATCAAGTATTTAGGATTCTGTTATAGAAGCTATGTGGGAGGATACAAAACAAAATCTAACTACTGAATGTATTGAGCTCTTTTATTCACAATAGACATTTATATTGGACTTTGTCAAATAAAACACTAGTACATGCATATCTATGTCACAGCTGCCATCTGCTCAATCACATGACAAATCATATTGCAAAAAATAGAATATTTATATATAAATATATTAATATATTATTATAAACATAGCACATGCAAATACAAAAATGTGTAAACATCACATACGTAAAGAAATACAAATATTTTTCTTGAATGTCATGACTTTAATACACTTTTTATGCTTATATGGTCATTCAACTTTAGATGTATTCTAGCATTTTAACTGCCAAAATAGTTATTTCTCTTCATGTAATGTCTTATGAGTCACTTCCTCCTAAATTTAAATGTACAGGATCTAAAAAACAAAACACAATCATCTTGAAACCAGTATAGCTTATACAGCATTCACTCACTTTTTGCTTTTCATGTCATAGAATTGTTTGTAGATATATTTATTCAACTGTCTATATTTCCTACATAAAAACAGGAACATTGTATACAAATAGATATATAAATAACAAATGTATTAATTTATTTTATTTTGAATTTGTTAACTGAGGTACAGCACTGGACCCATTTCAGCCTCAGATCATGGAAACACAATAGTTACATGGCATTATATACAGAGTGAATGACAAAATGCAATATACACATATATTATATACAACATGAATATCATAATTGGTTTGAAGGTTTAAATCCATTAGATAAATGACATTACGTACAGAGTGACTTTAGAAACACAATATATACATGCATTATATATAGTGGCATCAAAGTTGGCATGCTGAAAGAATCACAATAAAAAACAGAATTAGAATTAGAGCAATGTATATAGACAGGGGAAGTATATTAAGATGTTAAGTTATATGACCAAAGAGATAGCTGTTGCATTTTCCTAAATGTTTGAAATTTGCTTTTATTTGTAAATGGAAAATGGGGTAAGAGGATTAATCTTCAAGAAAAGAAAGGAGAGGTTCCAACAGTTTGGGACCAAGGACTGAGAGAGCATGGTCTGTGAAGTGAAGCCTAGTTTGGAGGGATTTGGAGGAGAAGACAAGAGTGGTTAAGGTGTGTAAAGTTGTATATTGGTACATCTCGGAATAATCTGTAAGCTACTGGAGAGAAGGTATAATTCTTGAAGAGTTTAAATAGTTGAGAGGTAAGTAGAATGTCAGCATGCTGTTTCACAGGTAGCCAGTTAACCTTTTTGATGGTTTTGCAATGGTGTCCATTTCCTGGAGAGAGAGATAGTGAATCTGCAAATGGTATTTGAAATGGACTGAATGGTATATATATTTCTTTTAGAAGCTGCAGAAAGTAGCAGGAGACAATACTCTAGATGAGCCAGTAAGATATCTTTACCTGTGGCATTTCTATAGGGTCTGAATAGAAATGGGAAGAGCCTATTAGCCCAGAATAGGAGAGAGTTGATTTGTTTATATGCGTAGTGAAGATGGAGTTGAAAATTTAGGAAGGGTCCAACCAAACGCCTAGGTATTTCAATGAAGTGACATTTCCAATAGTGTTATTAAGATGATCAAGGGTTTTTAGAGGCTTGGAGATAAAAGTGAGCGTTTGCCTTCTGCCAAAAAGTATTGTTTTTGTCCTAGATTAGCTTAGAAGTACTTTTTATCACTGAATCATTGAATAAGAGCATGAAAATCATCCTTAAGTTCTAGTTGAAGAGAAGAAACAGACTGGTTGGAGTGGAATAGTACAATATCATCAGCACAGAGCAGCCAAGGAAGATGGGTTAAGTCAAAAAAAGTTTTGTTAATCTAAATAAAAACAATAAGTGGTGCCAGAATAGATGCTCGGAGACACTTTTCTACCGAAGGACTGATGTAGATGTAGATGAACTGAAATCAACTGAGAAGTCCTAGTTAGAATGGTCATTTTTGAATCCGGGCAGTGTGTAATCACTAATGCCAATAGCAGTGATGTGCTCTAGGATCTAAGTGAATCACAAGATTAAAGGGTCTGGTGAGGTCAATAAAACTTTTCCCAGTAATTGGGCCTTTGTAAATTCCAAGAAAAATGTTATTGCTGAGCATCCAGATAGCTGTGGATGTACTGCTTCCAGACCAAAGGCCATACTGCTTTTAAGACAGAAGGTGTTGGTTGATTTATTGAGTGAGATGCAAATAAAGTAATTTTTCCAGAATCTTTCCTATGGTATGGAGAACTGAAATGGGCAATGAAATGAACTTGAACCATTAAAAAATTCTGTCACTTCTAATTTTTTTCAGAAATAATTACATTGCTATATAACCCTTTAAAAAGATACCTATAATATTTACGCATTCCATATTTATGCATTCAACTTGGTTTATTAGACATTAATCAAATACCCATTGTTGTTACTTAAAATAATTTTCAGATACTTATTCAGAAAATACAGTGCATCTCTAAATACTATAACCAATTTCTTATTTGCTAGAATGATGCACCAGTTATTAGTGATCACATTTGAAATTGCAAACTGTATATTAAACATATATATTGAGAAGCTACAGAATTAAATACTGAATTTATTGAGTTTACATTCTCAAGCATTTGTTCACAATTGCCATTATACAGGAGTTCATTAAAATGAATAAATCATTTAAAACACCAATATAGCTATCCGTCTATATATGTATCTGCATTACAACAGTCACCTGATAAATCAAATAACAGATCAACTGTATGTACCCAACTAGTTTTCTCACCCTTTATTGAGGCTGTCTAACTCAAGCTGCAAAGACTTTATAGACTTGTACCCATGCACATTTGTTGTGAGATCTGTAAAGGTGTTTGGACATTTGACTGCAGTTCAAAGCACTCAGGAAAGTACAATTCTGTGTTGCTCTTATAGCCACCTTGCTAGTATTCTACTTTATAAACTGTTCTGTGCATTTTACCTAATTGCAGTGTGTTTATAACAAATCTGCAAACAACCATTTTGGTCAGGTGCAGGGGCCATCTTGGAGAGAATAGTAGTTATTCTAGTGACTACACTAATTTATGTTAATTATAGGTATGTGAACATTATTGGGTCTAATATAGAGCTGTTTTGATTGGTTCTTTTGTTTTCTTGCTTGCTATTCCCTAAGCCAAGCAGCATTGAAAACACCACCCTGTGAAGTGTAGCCAAATTAGGAGGTAGTGTACGAAATTTAAATTTCCCCCATGTCAGCACCAAAATAAATTCCTTCATTTCATAGGTTCCAGACACAATTGTGCTCAGGATCTAACACATTTACACTGATCTGAATTAAGCTGTTGCTGGCCACTCTAGACAATTTTATGCTGCCCTAAATAGTTCAAGAGACTCTGCCCCTCAATTCTTGTATCCATTAAATGCTACTAGTCCCTCCCTCAACCTTCTGTTGTGTGCAACATTCCCTCAGTCCCTCCTTGATACTCCCCCCATCAACCTTTTCTTTGAATGTGTTAATACTCCATCATTCTCGCCTTATTCTCTATTAGGATTGTATTACTCAACAACAGTGGATATCATGGACAGGGAACAAACTCAAAAGCAGTGTAAAAACTGCTTCTTGCTGACCAAAAATGAACTCATGCCAAGCTTAGTAGATTCTATCTTTGTGAGGTATAAATACCTAGAAAATCAGGAGGCATCCTTTTCCTAGTTCATATATATATATGTATATATACACATATATATATATATATATATATATATATATATATATATATATATAGATATATATACATATATATATATATGTGTGTGTGTGTATATCTACATAATTATATATGTAAACCCTCATATATATATTTGTGTGTGTGTGTGTATATAGATATATATATATATATATATATATATATATATATATATATATTTGTATATATATATATATATATATATATATATATATATA
This sequence comes from Protopterus annectens, assembly GCF_019279795.1. Classification (NCBI taxonomy): domain Eukaryota; kingdom Metazoa; phylum Chordata; order Ceratodontiformes; family Protopteridae; genus Protopterus; species Protopterus annectens. The sequence continues at coordinate 852,937,791 of NC_056734.1, forward strand.
TATATATATATATATATATATATATATATATATAAATAGATAGATATATAGATTATATATAATATATATATATTATATATATATATATATATATTATATATATATATACATAGATATGAACATATTTATCTAGCTATATACAATTAATGTTATATGATTATTTGTGTCATACATATATTTACATGTAGCTGTCTATCTGTCTACATTTACAGATATATATTTGTCCATATACCCATGCATGTTTGGCTCATAATTTTGGCCTGCACCTCATTCTGTTGGTAATTGACATGGATGATCTCAGGATTGAAGTCAGTAACTACTGACAACACCTTTGCTTTTCAGACTTCAACTCCTTCAAAATATGTGTTTTAATGCATATAACTGTTTAACTAGCAACATTTTAAGTGTATGAGAACAATATTTGGCACATATCCCTATTTGTACCCACATTTTGGCACACTTTGTCCAGAATTCTTGCATTAAGGGGTTGTGTGGTATGATATTACTACATTTCCTGTACTGCTGAATGATTGTGCTGGATGATATGTTTGTGATAACATCAGCTTTATGTATGTCTGTCATGGCTTAGTGGTAAATCACTTTGTCTATGATTTACAGAGTCCTGGGTCTGAGCCTTACAGAGGCTGTTTGCTGGGTAGGACATGGGCCATTGACTCCAGAGTGACTAAGGCAGTTGTAAGTGGGTTTGCGCAGAGTTAAGCACTGCTAACTTCTGGATGCAGTTTCTTATACTCAGATGGCTTCTACATTACTTAACCTGTGTGGGCAGTGCTTACCCTGCACAAACAGACTTACTCACGCGTACCTGGTGCTAATTTCTTTAAAAGAAAAAGGGTTGACAGGAAAGTGGTGAAAAAGGGGCACAGAGAGGGAAAATAGCTAAGGATGTACAGGAAGGATATAGGGAAGGTCTATAGCTGTCCATTTCTTCTACAGCAACAGCTGTGCATATATGAGGACAACAACAATTCATTGTGATGCTAATTAGATCAGATTACATGTGTTAAGTGGACATGTGTGCGAAATGGACAGTTATGTATGGGGCGACTTTTTTTGTGGGAATAGATTGCCCTTTTTTTCAGGTGGAAGTGGGATGTTGGGGAGGGGTAGTAGGTATATTTGGGGAGGTAGGTTTGGTAGGTTAACAGACAAGACACACAACATGCATACAGGGGCAGTATATGACACATGTGGGAGATAAACACCTTGATGGGGAGGGGTGTTGGGATATCGGAAGCCCACAAGCCCCATAATGGTAACAGTGGGACTGAGTTCCCCACCCATGGACAGTCACCACTGCACATTCACAGCCCCGAAGGTGGCTGTGCTGGGAGCTGAGCCACAGAGTCAGGCTGACTCTCTAATTGTGACATGCAGCCCTCAAGCTGGCATAGAAGATCACCGACCTGGCCGTTGATCGCTCTACACACCACGACCTGGCGACAGGTGACAGGTGCCTGTCCGCCAACTCCCAGGGGGGCGAGCCCCATCCCCTGTGGTGGTTCCACCTGAAGGTGGTGCAGAACATACGGACAGGGAGGTGTGGGGTTGGTCCTCAGACATGCTGGTCCCTGGTGCCTTGGCCAGCTGAGGTGGGACAGGTGGGTCCGCTGAGACCAGCCTTCCCAAGTGTGCTATAGTGTTTAGATTTCAACATCATATATGGGTTAGGAATAGTGAACACATTTCAGGGTTAGGTATAACAGCATACATAGATATTCCTATTAACCCAGACACCAGATATGAAACAGTTGCATAGCAAACAGAACACATGCATATATGGAACCACAGTGGTAATAAGAACAGCATTCAGGTACGTTGATGGCACCATGCCAACAATGTTGGAATAATTCAATATGGCACATGCATGAGAACCATTAGAATATTTATCAAATGATTTGCCATTATCAGAGTCAGTACATACCAGTTGGGTTAGGTATGCTGATTATTGTTGGAGATAAGGTGGGGGGAGAGAAAGATGTCAAGTAACAAGTAGTATATTCCTGTACTCCACATTACTTTCCTAGTCAGTGCTATTATCTGTAGCTTACAAGTCTTACTACACTACCCTATAGACCTATGTTGGACACTGATATGGCTGTCAACATCATTACACATGAACCGGTTTTACCTGCAGTATATACCTCTTACCTGGTATACCTATGGAGGGAATGTTTGTTAACACTAACTGTACAAATACGGCCAGATTCTGGGTTGATGTTTTTCACTATGCTATCCAACTCTTTCTGCACAGACTCTGGCCATGTGTTGACCATATGCTGGTATGCCTGGACATATCTGGAATATTGCCCTCTTCCACCTTTAATGACCTGACACACACATATACATGCTTTCCTACACAGGTATATTATGTAGCACAGTGTGGGTGTCAGTGACCTGTGATACTTTATTATTCAGAGAAACTGCAACACTCACAATCCCCTTCAATACCAGGGTGTACAGTACCATTACAGGGTATATTGGTCTGTATTTCACAGCACAGCGTTTGTATCCAATATACCTGTGGGAGCAATGTTTGTTAGCACTACCTGACTGTTGCCACACAAGGTTCCAGATTACACATTAGTATTATGAACATACATCTCACTTTGTTACTCTACTCAGTCTGACCACAGCTTAACAGGTTGGGGTGTAAATGGGACATACGTGGCTTCTTAGTCACATAAGGTATTGGGGAGTTGCTAGTGTGCCAGGTTTGTTGTCATAGATGTGTGTCAATCAGTTGTATTTCCTGTTTGCTGTCTATACGTCTGGGATCATTCCACTGATTTCCCAGGGGGACAGGTTGATAGGCATTAGATATGGGCCACTTTAATAGACAGTCTGGACATATCTGTACAGTTGTGGTGCATAATTCTGTATGCAGACTACTACCACTGGCAGGATTCAAACCGTGGCTGTGTGTGCTAATAAAACAGAAGTTCACATCTCAGTTGCATGTGCTATTCGGTTTTCTTGTCTGCATTTCCCGTTTACTGTCTGTGTGCCTTTCAGTTGTACTAAATCGCCTCTGGGGATTACACCTGTCATATACAGGCATTCCTACACATTCACATTATGGTGCATGGTGTGGGTAACAGTGCTTAATACTACAGTACTATTACATGATTGCAAATCTACATTACCATATGATACCAGAATATACACATACAGTCTAGCAGTTAGACCTGCTTAGTCAGGGTATTACACTTTTATTGCCATACTAACAATATGAGACTCTTCCAGCCATATTCTCTAGTGTATGCAGTACTTGCCTTGAACAATACAAGTTTTATATTAGTAACTACTTTACTACTACTTTTATTTTTATTTCCTATGACAGTAAAAGCATGAGTATTACTAATCTGCCTTGCATCGCAACTGCGCCAGGTGGCAGATGTGGGCCTCCTGGTTCGCGGCCCGCTCCATTGCAGCTGTGAGGGACATAAGAGGAATATTTAGCCATATCTATCCATGATATACCTGAGCTGGCAATTATTAAACAGGTAGTGGACTGATACTTACACACGGCTGGGACATCCCCTGATGCTCTAGCCTCTTGGAGCCACTCCTCTAAGAGGTCCCCTTTCCACTACTTCAGGTCAGCATAGTGGTGCCTGACCTGCTCACCAGTTTGGGGTATACCAGTGGCACTGGTGAGATCGTGGACAAGACTGGCCCAGGCCTCTGCCTTATATTGGGAGCCCTGGTACTGGCCCTGCAGCAGTCTCTGTGCATGATCTTCAACTAGGAGTCCAGCCATGACCTTGGACACCCGGATGCACCAGCGCTGCACCCGGAAGTGCACTCCTTCTCGCCTTAGTGCCATAGTGCCTGCAAGGGGAAGCTACAACCAGTTATAAGCTGTATTCCCACCTCTTGGGTTTAAGTAGGGGCGATTTTCTGCACTTTTCCGTGATTGGCCAGTTTTGAAAAGGCTAAGCTATGAGCAAACCTGCTTACCTAAAGTTGGCAGTGTTTAAAGGGTTATACCACTGGGCACAAAGAGTTAGCTGGTCTACACATTGCTCACACCTCCTAAGCTGGCCTGTGCAATGCTTGGTGTTGCCTACAGTAGACATTCATTATAATGCCTTTTTGGCATTGTGTTATTATTCATTAAACCTTATATGTATGCCTAGTATCCTTGATTGATGTGTACATACACTCTCTGGGGTCCTTGTGTTTTATTGGGGACTTCTACACTCTGTTACAAGTACACCTCACATCTGGGCTTACTACTGTGCTCTAGTTCACATATTTATGTTATGTAGTTGGTTATGGCACATATGACTGTATACTGATGCCTTTCACAGGTTCAGTTTGGTTATACTATGATGAGGACATGTTTACTTACTGCTACCTCATTACTCCATACTTCTGTGATGGCTTGGTGGATAGCTACTGGGACTATGGTATATAGTGTCCTGGTTTTGAGACCTGCATGGCTGTTTATTTTGTTGCTGAGCAGACAAAGGTCCATTGGATACAGAGTGATTAAGGCACTTTAAAGCAGTTGTAAGTGAGTTTGCATGGTAGTAAGCACTGTTTATTTCAGGTTATAGTTTCTTACACTCAGTCAGCTTCTACTTTGCTTAATCTGTGTAGGCAATGCTTACTCCAGTGCAAATGTACTTAAACATGCTTACTAATGCTTACATATGCTTACTACTGCTTATCTGTGCTTACACCTCCTTACTACTGCCTTATTCATTATGACACTGACTCTTCACATGTGCATTTCCGGTAGTACTCCATTTCATAAATATATGTTATTTAGTGGATTTTGCAATAAAAATATTGGTTATACCATGCAAAAGAGATTGTGCTGCCATGGGACTCGAACCAAGAATGCCTGCTCATTAGGCAAATGCTCTGTCCACTACACTATTGCTGCACTGCTACATTTGCATATATCTTCCTTGTTATCCTCTTCAGCCTTTTAAGCTGCTTTAACCATAGCTAAGCAATGGGCACACCCACACACCTATGGTTAGCTGTACTCGGATTTTTAATAAATATAAAGGTGTTTCTTCAGTTTATTTATATGCACTGTTGCTGTTCTATACATGGGGGACTGTTGGTGGGGATATGCGGACACCTATGAGCGGTCTAGCTCATTTATTTCCACTTTCTGCTGTTCTACATTGCAGGGGCATGTTTATTCTGAGAGCTCTGCTCTCAGTCACACCCCCTGCACTCGTACATGCTCCGTGTAAGCCTGGGAGGTCGGGCAGCGCGCCTTCATTAATATGCATGGCACACTGCCATCCTCCTCCTACACGGGCGCTTCCGTGTAGGACTACGCTAGTCCTGCATGGAAGATTAGTGAATCCGGGAGTAAGTGTTTAGTAAATTGCAACTGAATAAATCCAAGTTTCAAAATATCACTTTTGGCATAGCAACAGAACTGTGAATTATAATAAATTGTAAGTCTAATCACACTTTTATAAAGCACAACCAATATTTTATAAGATATAATTCTGAATACAGCATTTACCAGTTTTGAAACTGTTAGGCAAGTATGTATTATGTTACACTTGAATATAAATAATTTGTAGGTACTAGTTCTGAGGTTTTCACCATCTCGACCCAGTTAAGGATATGTTTTAAATATAGGTCAGTACAGACTGTTTTTAATTTAAAATTCATTATTTTAAACACACGGCTTTTGTTCAAATCCACCAAGTATACAGAATGTTTTACCAAAACTTGAAAAAGTAACTATCACCATGGGGTTACCACCCCCAAGTGTAGAGGTTGCTTACAATTTGCCTTTGAATTAAAACAAATGTATTTAATAAGCCATTATTTCTTGCATTCAAGTGTGCAGGTGCCCTCAGCCTGAACTTTACATAAAACATTCTTTACTGAAGGTATTTAATATTAAGTTTCATGTGAATGAATCAGTATTTTAGTATGACTGATCTAGTGCAAAGTTCATATAGTTGCTCATATGACTCACTGGGCGTGCTACACAGGGGGTAAGTTAAACAACATGATTCACTGTTTAAAAAACTTAACAGGCATGCTCTAACATTGTGGCATACTTCTGCTGCAAATCCCTACTCTGAGATGATTTCTGATGATGTCATCACTGAGGCTCAGCAGTGCTATCCAGTTACCTGATGCTGCAGATGAAGTCATTTACACTTATGGTTTATTGAACTGTTTCAATATTCAGAGACCAAGTAGCACTTATTAAAATACTGCCATATTTCAGAGGCTATAGTTTGGCAATTACAGGAATATTAATATGAGGAATGCCATTTCACTAATTATGTCACATACATCACTTTACAAAAAACATGAACAAAAAGTTGTTTGACTAGGGGCTGCTTCTCATTCAGTGAAAAATGAAAGTATTCTAGTCTCCATAAATTATCATGGGTCACGTTTCTCAGCCTGTATGTGAAATGGCCTGGTCGGCTCAATTATTAACTATATTAAACAATATACAATGTGATGGCTGATTTATATACTCTGACTCTCTCCCACATACAATAGCTACCCAGAATTAAAGTGCTTATAATAGCCAGGTGAAATTGTAATTTGTTTATCATAACTAGGATGAGTCTATTACTGCCTTACATGTGGGGTAATGAGGTTTAATTTACTGTACGTAAACACTAGTAAGTATTTTAGAAAGTGTTTAAATAACTCATACATGCTTTGCTTTTGAAACAAGTTCATATTGCTCTAATATGTAAAGAAATACAGTGAATATACATTTAGATTCTGTTTGGATAATGAATACATCTCCATAGATGCATGCACACTTACACTCTGGTTCACTGCTTAACCTTTCTTAGCAATAGTTTTAAATTCCAAGATGTGTAAACTGGAATGCTGGAAAAGAAAGACTGACTGTCTGTAAATTATGACTTGTCATTCGTAATAAATCTGAGATCCTGTTTCAGAGTGTACTCTTTTCTCCAAGGTATTGTGACCTTGGAGTGAATATATACTTCCACCCACTCACAAACATATATGTGTGTGTGTGTGTGTGTGTGTGTGTGTGTGTGTATTTTCAGTTTTTCCCCTATCCCTATCAAGCACACACACACACACACACACACACACACACACACACACACACACACACACACACACACACACACACACACATGTTATGTGGCAAATTTGGTTAAATGGCTTCATTTGTAGAACAGTGAAGTAGTAGAATGCAGGATCGTGAAATGCAAAATAAGTAAAAGTGGGAAGAAATGCAGAAATTTAAGTTTGCAATGAATGTGTCAGCAGTGGGGTTCAATGTGTGTGTGTGTGTGTGTGTGTGTGTGTGTGTGTGTGTGTGTGTGTGTGTGTGTGTGTGTGTGTGTGTGTGTGTGTGTGTGTGTGTGTGTGTGTGTGTGTAAGCATTTGTAGGTTAGTGAGGTGTAGGTAAGGTAATAGTTTTAACATGTTATTTATGTAAATGTATATGTGCAGTGCTGTTGTCTGTGTTTGTTTTGTGTTACCGTTAGAGAAGGCTATTTAGTACCATAATGTGTAGGGCTAGAGTCGGGGGCAGAGGTAACAGTAAGGTGGTGCATGGTGCCATTGTTAACATTCTTTGCTCTTTTTTAATTTTAGTGTTGAATTGTTTTGGGAAGGTTCTTCATAATTACAGGCCTTGGAATTACAGTAGGAAGCCCTTTAACCTTCATGCCTATGCCTTTCAGCTTACTTAATTCTTTATGTGGGATGAATTATTTTACTCCACAGTGCATCATTCCAAATCACATCACAGCAAAAAAATGAGCAGCCTAAACACATAACTTGCTGAACAGATTCATAAACACACACTCAAACACACACACACACACACACACACACACACACACACACACACACACACACACACACACACACACTTGTACTAGCACAAACACACACACACGTATACACACATACACACACACGCACACATACACACACACACACACACACACACACACACACACACACACACACACACACACACACGCTCGCGAGCACAAAAGGTAGAGGAATGAACCCTCCAAACATCTGATTCCCCATAACAACATTAAGGGCGTATTGCAAATCTGAGGTCATAGCACTTTTGCTGAGATAAACTGTCCTTGCTGAAATAGTACACACAAAACTCTCCCTTCTGCCAACGCACTTTACCAAAATATAATCATTTCTGTCCACCATATTGGAAAAAAATGACGTTTTATCAAATAGGCTTTAGCAGAGTAAAATGTTTTTATTTTTCCCTTGGCTCAATTTATTTATATTTTGTGTGGAGTCCTCCCTTCCTCATGTATGTTTGATTAAGGTCCTGCAACCCTTTCCCAGCCTGTTAGAAACCTCTTTAATCAGAGATCAATACCCAATCCTTCACTCATTTCATATCCTTCACTTACTCATACCCTTCACCAATGCCATCTCCTTAGCCAGAGACAACAATAAGCTAAGTGTCCTGTCTCTTCTTAGATCTCTCTAAAGCCTTTCATACTGTCTCCCACCCCATCTTACTCTCCAAACTTACTAAACTCAACCTCTCCTCATCTACTATCTCTTGGTTCAAAAGCTTCCTCACAGGCAGACAGCAATCTGTTAAATGGCTTTCTGCTTTCTCTCCCTTTCTCCCCATCAAAATGGGTGTCCCTCAAGGCTCAATCCTTGGTCCCTTCCTCTTGAACATCGTAACTAATCATTTCCAATCCTCTTGTCCTCCATCATCCCTCATACAGTATGCAGATGACTCCACAATAACTGCCATTGCTGATAACCCATCAGACCTCCTGCACATGACACAAAAATCTTTTAACTTCACCGAAACTTGAATCAGCAACCATCAACTCATACTAAACCCTATAAAGACTAAACTTCTTCTCTTTTTCCCAAAACTCTGTACCACCTCAAATCCTCATTCTCTGTCTCCTCCCTTAAAACCACCACTGTCTCTGCTGATACCCACACTAAGCTCCATGGAGTAATCATAGATGACCAACTTAAATTTGACCACCATGTACTGTATCAAAAAACTCACCAACAACTTGGTCTACTGTATAGAAATAAAATGTTTCTCACACTTGTCTCCAGAAACTCATTTGTCCAAGCTTATCATCTCCCAAACCTTTTCTATGGCTCACAAATCTTAACCAACTTGCATACCTTTCTACTTTGCAAACTTGAAACCACCTACAACAAAGTTGCATGTTATGCTGCTAATTTACCATCTAAATCTCACCACTGCAATGTACTTAGGACTCTTAACTGGCTTGAATTTCCCAACAAACTTCTATTAACTCAACTCCATATCATTCATTCTATCCTGAACAACACCAACTTCTGCCCTAACATCTCCTCAATAATTTCTCACTATACTCCCCCTGGGTCCCTTAGAAGCTCTGACCAATGTCTCTTACACATATACAAACCTAAAATATCCTTTGGGCAAAAACGCTATAGCTATTCCCCTGCTCTATCTTGGAACAAACTACCATGCCCCTTAGAAACAATACTCATACCCTTGTATTCAAGAAAGCTCTCAAAAACGTCTTACTCAGCTCCAGGATATGTTATTGTTTTCCCATTTGATCCCTATCCTCTTTGCTCCATTCATTTCCTCACTTGTCCCTATCCCTCCTTTTCCTTCCATCTTCTAATTACCCATTTTCTTTCCTTTTCTTTTCTTCTATCATCACATGGTATTCAGCTACTTTTCTTCTGCTAACTGCAATAGTTTGTTCAGGCAACCAGCTACCTCCATCCTATTGGCTATAAAGCCACTATATTTTATATCTACTCCAAACTCAGCTCATTAATATTAATTAATATGTAATGAATATTATTTTTTCTGCACTGATTACAGTTACAATGGTATACCCTAACCTTGTAATCACCTACTCATGCTATTACTACTTTATGTAAGTGTATTATTTTATATTGTATTCTTAATAACTACTTGATTTTTTCATATTGTACTGTTTCCATATAACTTTCTTATTTTGTGTTGTGGATCTTTTCTCCCTGGGCCTCCACTGAAAAAGGGCAGTTGCTCAGTCTGACCAGCCTGGTTAACAAATGTCAAATAAATAAACAAATAAATAAATAAATAAAATAAACAGCAGTGTCCCATATGTTGCCCAGGCAGGTTATGTTTCACTTTTTTATTATTTATTTATTTATTTATTTTTAATGAAAATACTTGATTTTAGTTACCTCGCTAATGAAATAATTGTAATAAAAGAAAAAGTGATTCAAAATGGGGTACCAAAAATTTAAAAAATGTAAAATGTAGTATAGCATTATGTTTAAGGGAAGGCTAACAACAGGGTTAGTACACACAAATAATAGCTTTAGTGTGTGGAGACACTTAATTGGCAAAGTTATAATAAAAGTAAGCTGCAGCTTCTGTACTAATTGTAGCTGGCCTCTAAACAATGTTTAACCACTTTATTTTCAAACAAACCTCATTTAGTCCTGGTGACTTGTCAACTGCAAGTAAAAGCTGCATGAATATTCATTACTTTCAAATAAGAAATAAAGAACATCTCTTAACATTATAACCTGTCATCTTAAATAGTAAATCATTACAATGTATAGACAGACATAGATACAATATAAAGCAGTCCCCTTTAAGTATAATATATTATTCCAACTTAAGTTTAATAGGATGTCACTTATTAGGGGCATAGGAGCACATAGATATTCAGTTTTTACTTTGCCATGTTTTTTGCGATGTGCATTAAATCACAACTTTTTATATATTAAACACCTCTGTGATCTCCTGCTGGTCATCCCCCACTTTTAAGGCTGAGCTTGCTGATTGTCATTCACAGTTTCATGTCTTGCAAATGAATAAATAACTTAAATGTTTATTATTAAGGAAAAGAAGCAAACACAGTTTAGAAATGCTTCATACCATAGGCAATAAAGTGTGTTATTACACTTTTTCTGATTCAGTTTGCAGTCCATTCAACTTCATTTAAATTATTCATTCATTAACTTATGAAGTGAATAGTAAACATGATTCTTTTTCATCCACAAAACTGGTCATAAGTGCAATAGTAAATACAACATATAAGAACGTTGTGCATTAGCCAATCAGCCAAAAAATGTTTGAGAAGTAGGAGAAAATTAGAATACCTAAAGAAAATGTACTCAGATATGGACAGAACATGTAGACTCCAAACAGACAGACGCAGGTAATCATGGCTAGAACACATTTCTCAGACAGAGTGCTTAACCATTAAACCACGACTTACCCTGCAACAGTTGTTGGCTACCAATATTTACAGTAGAAAAATCTGACTAAGTCCCATTAGGGTGGCATTTAAAGTAAGCATTCAAGTTCTGTTATATATAGTAGATGCTGAGTACACAAAACAATAGCAGTTAAAATCGCACTTGATTGACATCAGACTTCTACAAACATGACATGGAAAATGAATAAGTTATAGTAACAGCAACCTCTGCCCCCCCCCCATGATCAATTTTAGTTAATTGTTTTGTGTAGTTTGATTACAATGACAATACATTCTGGCAGAAAAAATAAATAAATAAATAATAAGGAAAGGCATAGCACCTCTAATAAATGCTCACCAACTCTTTAGTACTTTCCTATTCTATTAGGGAAAACAAAAAAGCATCAGAATTGTTGGTAAGAATTGCTCCCTATTTAAACCCAATGCACCCTGTTCATAATCATGGTGAGCAGTAGATCAGGGCTTGTACACAGCATGCCTGTGTATTGGCAACATTAATGATTCACAAATAATGTTATGAAATGTGGCAAAAACACATATGCTGTATTAGTGTAATCACTGTATTCCATTTACAGAATACATGTGCAAAACACCCAGTCTAAATGGGTAATTATGGGTAAGAAATTGCATACTATACACTGGTGCTGTATTTTATGAACACACTGATCACTCTTCCCTGTTAGTATATTGCTCAACATACATTGTAATAAATGTGCACCGTTTGCATACTTCACGTGTACATGTCCTGTTGAGAGACATGTTTGGTGCAAGAACAGTAAAAGAAGTAAAACAACATGACAATGATTGGGGTTAGGACAAGATAAACAAAGTTCAAAGAATGCTATTTAAACAGACAAGAAAGCAGGGAGTTCACTATAATTATAACGGACTGGTGTGACTGAAAAATAGTGAAGCACATCTACAGTTATGCAATATAAAGACAAGTAATGTAAAAAATGTATACATCAAATATCTAACAACAAAATTGATAGTCTGAAATTCATGTCCAAAGCAAAGATATGGAATTATACACCAAAAGTTATAGAAACTGAAGAAAGTTAAAAATGACTAAGAATGACATAGAAATGTTTTTATGTATGTGCTTTTACTATAACAGTTTTATACCACATGGTGAAAAATCTGCAGGTTATAGCTGTTACTCTGGAGTAATTAGGTGAAAAGTAAGTAAAAAAAATCTTGAAATCAGTTGGTGAAATTCAGAGAAGGAAGGAAAAAAGGTATATTTGAATGAAAGGACAGAGAGATTGATAAAGACATTAGACTACAGTCATAGTGGAGGGGGCACTAGCAGCTATCACAGTGGAAGCAGCTATATGTGACCAACATTACTACCTGGCAGGAGAAAGTATAGGTCATCTATGGGGCTGACCCAAGTGCTGTAAAGTTCTAGCTGTAGTGGAGTGGCCAAGAAACACAAAGACATTGGGGGGGGTTGTGGGGACATAGAATGTAGGATGAATCAGTCAACTAATACAAAGAAAATAGTGTTAAAAGAGCAGAATTACATATGCTGCCATTAGCAAGTTACAGCTAAGCAGGCAAGAACTTAACATTATGGAGCAGAAAAGATACAGCTAGATGAAGTGCAGTTGTGCAAAAGGAAAACAAAAAAAAACAAGAATTTGCATTTTGAGAAGATGTGGGATGGTAGAAGAAGGCAGATATTAGGGAAAAAGACAAATAAGCCACAACAAAATGGTATAAAGAGGGGTGTGAGATTGTACTAAGTGCCTTTTATGGCCAAAATACATATGAGGCAGAAATATTTGTAAAGTGGTTATTGGGTATTGAGAAAGTGAGAAGTCAGAAGAAATGCTGATTATTGGAAGTCACGTCAGTGTGGTTCACAACTAACAAACAGATAGGCATTTTTTGGGGGAAACAGAATTTCATAATAGTAGTAGAAGGACATTAGAAAAGGCATGGAAAACTTGGAAAATATGGGTGCATGGCTGGAGCAAGAACCATGTGAAAGCAGTTTTAAATTTCTGAGAAATGTAAAAGGGCAGATGAGTAATCAAGGTTGACTATTTGGATGGAAAGACTATAATGGGAGAAATAATAGGGTGCCATGTGGAAAGAGGAGCATATCAGGCCATGCCATAGTGAATATGGATTGGGAAGGGGTTACCCACTCCTTAAGAGGGTAGAGGTAGAACCCTGGAAAAATGGCAGAATCCATAATGTGCAATATGGATGCAACAGAAGGTGAAAGACATGTCAGACCCAAACAAACAGAAGGAAGAGGGAAGTGGTGATAAAATAAAAGCAACCTAGAGAGGAAGCCTGATGGGGAAGAAACTGGAAATTTGAAGAAGAATGGAAGAAAGAGTGAGGAATAGAGAAACTGTTGTTTGAACAACAGTATGGAGGCAATAAATAGAATTAGAAAGACAATGGAAAGAACAGCTAGATATGGAGCAAAAATGAAAATGAAAAACTTGGAAAAAAAGACAAAAGTCAAAGCAGAAATTAAAAGAAAGGCTGTCAGGTAGTAGATAAAAAAAAGAAACATAAACAACATTGTTAATGTGAAGGATTAAGGACCAAAATAAGAAAGTCTTGATATGAGGAATACAGTAAAAACATGGTTAGATGTTATCAGAGGGCATCTGCTAAAAATGTACACTTTTGACCCCACTCAGACTTTTCTTGTAAACAATTATCAAATACATAAATAAAAATAAATACATAAATTTAGTGCCGTTCACCAGGAGAATGGGGGATCAGTGTATGGAGAATAAAGTATTAAAGGAGGATCAACGGGGAAGTATCTAAAAAGGACAGGAAAAGGGGAAGTAATGGAGGCTACAAGACTCCTCAGAAGTGGAAGGCCAAATAGAACAGATGGCTTCCTGACTGACTTTTATAGCAGTGTGGGATAACTGGTTTGGTGTGGTTGGTTAGGCTTGTAAGGGCCCTAGTGGTTGTTAGGCTAGTGGCAACCTATGAATCTATGAACTATGAACATATGACAACTGACTGAGATTTCATAAAAATATTTAGTGGTTGAGGCCACAGTTTCTCTATTCCTCACTCTTTCGTCCGTTCTTCTCCTCATTTCCAATTTCTTCCCTATCAGACTTAATGAGGCTGTGACCTACTTCAGCACTAACTTTCTTCAAATACTAGACTACCACGCACCTTACCGCTCCACTAGAATAAGAACCAAATCTGTCCCATGGCTAACTAAACAAACTAAGCAAAAAATGCTCCTTAGAAACAAAATATGGGCTAAATGGAGAGCTACCAAATGCCCATCTGATCACCTCCTCTTTAAACAGTTAAGAAATGCCACCAAGAAGGACACTCTTAGAGACAAAAAAGACTTCTACCTTCACCTCCAACAATCCACTCAACAAACTCCACAAAAATTTTGGTCAGGGATAAACAAACTTCTTCAGCCAGGACACTCTACTACTCCTGCCCCATTAGGCTTCAACCATAATAATTCCAACCTGATCCCTGATGCCTTTAATAACTACTTTACAGAAGCCATTCAATCTCTAGCCAATTCTCTACCTCCAACTACTGCTTCCCCACCAAATACCTCCAAGACTTCATCTCCTACCTTTCATATACACCCTGTTCCTACATCTCTTTTCTATAAGCTACTTAAAAAACTGAAACCTTGCACCCCATCTGCCGACAGTCTCCCATCTGAATACCTACAAATTGCTGCAAAAGCTATAGACTACCCTGTATCTATCCTTATTAACAGGACTATCTCTGAAGGTAAAATCCCTACCATATGGAAAGCATCCCACATCATCCCTCTACATAAAGGTGGATCTTCTATTGAGCTTTCTAACTATCGACCTATTGCCTTACTCTCCCCATTAGCTAGGATAATGGGAAAATGTATTCACAAACAACTACTCAACCACCTACTACAAAATAATCTACTAGCCAACTGCCAACATGGCTTTAGACCATTCCACAGCACAACTGCCCTTCTATCCTTCACTGACTCTATAAATAAAAACTGTAACAATAACTCCTTTTCCTCTGCGCTATTTATAGACCTTTCAAAAGCCTTTGATATGGTTAACCATAACTTACTTCTAGACAAACTAAAGTACCATTCTCTTGATCCACTAGCATTACAATGGTTTAGGTGTTATCTTCAAAACAGACAGCAAGCAGTACTTTGGGATAACAATCTGTCTTCATTACTTCCAGTAAATATTGGAGTCCCACAAGGCTCTATCTTAGGTCCCCTTCTTTTTTCCTTATTTATTAATGACCTCCATATGAACATACCTCAAGCCACCTGCACTCAATATGCAGATGACTCAACCTTAATCTGTACTGCTAAGAACATAGCCTCCCTCCAGTCCCTCACCCAAACTGTTTTCCAAAATGTAGAAAACTGGTTTATGCAACATTGCCTCCTCCTTAATCCCCCAAAAAAACAAAACTACTGCTTTTTATTCCAACTCATAAATCACCCACTCAATTCTTCTCTATAACCTCTAACAATGCTACTAACATAACCCCAGATACTACAACCTGCCTACTAGGTGTTACAATTGATAATCGTCTTAACTATGATTATTAACTCCACCATAAAGACTGTTAACCAAAAACTTGGAACTCTCTATAGAATTAAACCCTTCCTTACCCCCTCAGCCAGGAAAACTATTGCCTAGACCCACCTAATTTCTACCCTTTTCTATGCCTCTGCTATATATACTAACCTATCTAAAAACAACATCTCAAAACTTTCTACCTGTTATAATAGCATAGCTAGATTCATCACAAGCTCTCCATTTCAAACTCACCATTGCCTTAACCTCAAACAACTAGGATGGCTAGAATTGCAGAACCATATACTCTGTCAACAGTTACTTATCACTCAAAAGATCCTATACCACCCCAATAACACTCCTATCCTCACTAATCTGATTTCACCATATAAAAACCTAGCTACACTACGTTCTGCAAATAAACTCCTGGTCTCCTCGATTAAATCTAACAACAAAGTTGGTGACTCACTTTTCTCAAACACTACAGGTAAAAACTGGAATCAGCTCCCTCCTGAACTATCTACCCTAGCTTCTACTTCTCTATTCAAAAAAACATATTAAAGAACATCTTAAAACTCAGTGGATTTGTCCTAGTGCTAACCCAGACTGAAACATTTTTCCCCTCCTGCTCATACCCCTTCCCCTCTCCCCTAACCTATGCCTCCAAATCTACTTACTTCTCTTTTTTTTCTCATAGTAATAGGATAAAATATATGCACTTGACTCTGTTTGCTCATACCCAACTTGTGTTTAGTATACTTTTTTTTTTATTTAGTTTAACTTTTAGCATAATGTCTATAGTCAATATTTTTAATACTATATTTTTTTCTTTAACCAATGCTACCTCTGTACTGTTATTATACATGTCATTGTTATATATTGTTAACTTTGTTATTGTTCATGCTTGTACTCCCCGGGCCTCTACTGAAAATGGACATATATCCAGTTAGACTAGCCCGGTCAACAAATATAAAATAAATAAATAAATAAAAAATACTAAATATTTATTGAGATACAGGAAGGGCAGAAGGTAATGGCAATGACAGAAGGAACTGATGATGTGGTTTTATAAAAGAAAAAAAGAAGCCCAGAGGATGTATAAAACTATAGACCAACATTAAAATGTAATGTAAATGTAAAGCTTTTTGGAAGAATCATAACAGTCAGACTAGAACAGGTATTACTAGGGCTAATCAGAGAAGGGCAGGGAAGGTTTGTGAAGGAGTTGTCCTTGGCAGATTACTGGCATGTTCAAATAAACTGCATTGGGTGGGCTGAAAGGGATGGTGAGGGAATGACAGGAATAGATCTGATGTGTCCTAGAAATTTATGCAAATGGTAATGGAGCAAGTACTGGGGAATGGAAGATGGACCCAGATATTATCTGCTCTATGCAGGACCACTTGTATGAAATTAATTCTAAATGGGAGAACATTAGATAGGATAGAAGTGGTTAGGGGAACTTGACAGGGATGTCCACCGTCAACACCAGTATAATTTTTCTGGCAAAATGAATGCTTGGTACAAGGTATTAAAGAGGTGTGGGAAGAACAAGAGTGAAGAGGCAATAGAAGCAATGGCAGGTTTTTTGCAAATGACTGGAGGATGTAGACAATAAACTTCCACAGATCTTACATATTTTCAGAGCATTTGGGTAGGATGCAGGGCTAGGATATCATTCCAAGAAGTCAATAGTAGTAATAATAGTAATAATAATAAAAAAGGAAGATAGGGTAGTGGAACTGAAAAAAAACACAAGGGGGCAGGGACATTCTGGCTTGAAAGTTTTTCAGATCAGGAGGAGAAATATGTACAACTAATGTGGGGAGACACTTCCAAATTAACCCCAAGAAACATTGATAGAAGAGTTCCAACAAGTGTGTAGCAAATTTATCTGGAGGGGGAGAAGAAGAAGAATAGATTAAGATAGGTTATGAGTGGGCAGGAGGATAGAGCACTTGGATTTCAAATGGTGCATTACAGCAATACAACTAATTCAATAATTGAGGGGGATGGGAATCAAGAAAAAGGGAAAGAATTAGGTGGAGGACTACAGCTCTATTCAGTCCATGTCAAACCCAGATTTAATGAATAAAAATCTAGATCCGTCAGAGCCACAAGGCGCGGAGACTTAAACCTCGACTCACTATTATAATAGGGCGTGCTGGAGGGATAGATTCATCACCCAAAGACTCCCTATGCTGTGGAATCTGGCCTTGTTCAAGTACCCCAGGGATTACCTCAGTGTCACTGCTCTACAGAGGCACAGCAAAATAATGGGTATAGTCCCCATACTAAAGGGGTGGCGTAAGCCACAAAACTATGGGCTAGGCTTGTAAATGCCCTCGGGCAGATAGCCTAGTATGAACCTATGAACCTATAAAGAAAAGTATGTAAGAATATATCAAATATTTGAACAAGGGATACGCAGGACAGTGAAGAGTTTACTTGGAATAAAACCTGTAAAATGTACAAAGATGAAAATATGATTAGACACATTCTGAGTGCAAAGCCAGAGGAAATAGAGAAAAAACTCTGGAAATGCGTGAAAAGAGGCATCAGCATATGAAAACAAAGGTAGGCAAGGGATGGTCCCCTTCTGGGGCACTCTGAATTATAGGAAAGGCATTCATTATTATGTAGTGGTCTTCTTGCAAAAATGTGAGAAAAATGTGCTGATAAAGTTAGGAGGGGAGCTCATAAGGTCAAAGATCAAAGTATGTATGAAATAAAAAGCTGAAGGACAGTTGATCTATAGTATGAGGAAAGAGCAGTCCAGACAGAGATGTGGAGGTTTTGAAAATCATGGATAAAAGAATCCCAGGAATGGGAAGAAGACTATATGAGGTAAGGAGTTTTAGAGATGATGAAACTATTAAAGATGATGGGTTTGTTTCTAAATGTATATGCCAGACTAGTACAGAGATGATATAGAAATCCAGCAAGGATTCAAAGCTGTATAAGCAAGATAATTTGTAGATAGCAAAAAAAAATCTTGTAATTGTTCAGAAAAGGGTCGGGTTCAGACAATGTGCTGCTGTTGGTGTGATATGGTAAATTCAGATGAGTTACATATGTGGTGGTCACGTAAATAAATCATACTGCTCTAGTAAAAGGTTGGAGAAATTGGGGGGCTAATTATGAAGGAGATTCCATGTTCATGGCAGTTCTGTCTGCCTGAGGTTAAAACCATGAGTAAGAAATGGCCAAAAGAAGGGCAACTGAAGTTACAGTTAGCAGGGGGGATTTAGGATAAAAATAACAGGGGTGTAAAAAAGGGTATGTAGAGGAATATACAAAGGAGGAAGCTAAGGTATACATGAGTAAGATGGGAATTTGAAATGGGGAGTGAAAGTAAAGAAGATTCAAAATCTGTAGGAAGAGATAAAAAAGAGTAACGGAAGACACAGACAGTGTGAAAAATGATGAAAGGTACCAAAGTATCAGCAAAGCTTCAAACACCAAACATACGCTGTATACTCACAACCAAAAGTCCAGCAATAAATAATGCCACGTGTATGAAGTAAAAAAATAGATTTAATCCTTAAAACAAGTTAAGCGCTTTCACCCACGGTCCGTGGGCTTCATCAGAACTAACAAATTAATGTTCAACCACATTTAAATATGCTGGTTTGGTGCCAATTTTACTTCAGCTTCTTAAAGCTATATTACATCATTTCATTATTTTGTCTGATCTAAAAACTTCCCTAAATGAAAATTCATTCCTTTAATCAGCGTCAAACAGATTACCATAAAATCTTTAAAAATATACAAATGTTAAAACATGTATACAATAATACACTAATAAGCAATAAACAATGTCACTTTCTTAAATCTAATATACAGAAGTGTATTCGTTTAACCCTGGTGGTGATGTGGCATCTGTTAATAACTGCCACCACAATTCCCTATATGCCAAGATGTTTTTAGTATTACCACCTCTTGGATTAACTGATACACTTTCTAAAATGGCAAATTTAAAATAGTGATCTTCCCCCCTACTATTTATATGTTTATACAAAGCATTTTTTGTATCTTGCATTCTAATGCTGTAAAGATGAGAATATATTCTTTTTTTAAACTTCCTCTCAGTCTTTCCTATATAGTAAGAGGGACATGTCATGCATTTTGCCAAATATACTAACATACTGGTATTGCAATTACCATACTTGAATGTAAGTTTAGTTCTATTAATATTTTCCAAAACTAATCCCTTATTTTCATTAATAGCAAAACATTGGTTACAGGCACCACATTTCGATGTATGTGCCAAGTCCCTATTCATCATTGTTTTCGTACCTAATTCTAATAATTTTTTCAAATTATTACCCATTTTATATATAAAAGTTGGACTGGGTCCTAATATATCAATCTTTTCTTGATCCGTCAATAAAATGTGCCAATTCCTAGTTAATATCTCCTTCACTTGTTTACTATAAGGTCCAAATTCAATAATACATGCTCTATTGCATGTGTTATTACATTTTCTCCTATTACTTATACTATTCCCAACTAACTCATTAGATAATTTTGTATTCAAACCTAATAAAGGAATATATTTCTTCCCCCATTCACTAATAACATATTTATTTACATCATGCATCATATCTGTATTATACCCTCTTTCTTTAAATAACTTATAGATATAATTAATTTCTTCTAACATATCCCCATAACATGAGGTCATTCTGAGGGCCCTGATGCATTGCCCTTTGTAAATATTGTACTTTAGTTTTCTGGGATGATTACTATTGTAATCCAAATAGGAATTTGAAAAAGTTGCCTTCCTATGTATTTTAGACTTGAAGCTCTTTCCATCAGTAGTAATACGTGTGTCTAAATAGGCCACTCCTTTGTTGTTGATTTCTGACGTGAATTTCAAAAATTCACTACTCCCATTGAGATATACTAAAAACTTGTTAAAAAATTCCTGACTTCCTTTCCATAAGATGTAGATGTCATCCAAAAACGCGAATAATACTTTATATTTTCCATATACTCGCTGTTAAATATAATACCATCTTCCCAATTTAACATGACAAGATTTGCATATATGGGGGCACAGGCTGCCCCCATAGCTACTCCTTTAGTTTGTCTAAATATTTCCTCTTCATAAACTATGAAATTATTTTCTAATACAATTGTCATCATTTCAATAATTAAACTTGTTCTATCCCATCCAAGATCGCTATATTTCTGGATGCTATTAGAGAAAGCTTCAATTCCATGGGAAGATGGTATACATGTAAAAAGGTCTATTACATCAATTGAAATAAATAACAACTCATTGTTGTCCACATTAACAGGAAAATTCTTTAAAAAATCCCAATAATCTTTTACTAAGTGATTTATCTTACCATATATTGGTTTAAGCATAGAATCTATTGCCACTCCGATGGGAAATGTCTTTGATTTATTGCCTGAAATTATTGGTCTAAACGGAGGTTCAGAAACATTTTTGTGGACTTTAGGTATACCCACTATAGTTGCCATATATGGGTATTCAACCTTCAAAAAGTTATATAACTCCTCAGTTATTCTACAATCCAATAAAAATTCTTCTAAAAACATATCTATTCTCCTGTACGCAATATGGGCTTCATTCAAAGAGGTTACAGAATAGTTACCTGTTCTATGTAATAAATCATGTATAGGAGAGCTGTATTCTAGTGAATCATATATCACAATCCCGCCGCCCTTATCGGGCTTCATTATTCTTATATTTTTGTTGGCTCTTAATTCATCTAAAACCTTAGTTTTCTGTGCTGTTAAATTTGATTTAACTTTTTTCCTATTGTTCTTTTTATTAAACTGATAAATTTCCCTTGTAACCATCTTATCATACATCTGAACATTAGGATTCATTGCAGGCATATAACTGCTCTTCTTTTTAAGTGTGCTCTTCAATGGAGCTGGGTTATCATGTCTATCTTTGAACATAAGAGCTAAATTTAACTTCCTAATGTATTGTTTAAATTCACTTACACAATCTACCATGTGAAACCGAGTAATGGGTATAAATTTCATACCTCTTGAAAGTAGACTAAAATGTGCTACATTTAATTCAATTTCACTATAATTAAAAATTTTAAAGTTCTTAAATTGATATATAACGCCTTCCTGTGTAATCCTACTGTCACTAGTTGTGACTGTATTAATATTAATATTGCGCTCTACTACTTCATCTACCACTGATACTTCTTCTGTTTCCATCTTTCTCCTTTTGTCCACTTGGTGTAGTTTCCTGTCCTGTACTCCTGCTGAAAATTCCCCTTTTTGTGTGTCTGATGAAAATTTTGATGAAAATTTTGGTGAAAATGTTCTTTTTATGGGGGTGGCATATGAAAAAATTGATCATTGACAGGTTGAATATCCATTTGTATCAGTTAACCCAAGAGGTGGTAATACTAAAAACATCTTGGCATATAGGGAATTGTGGTGGCAGTTATTAACAAATGCCACATCACCACCAGGGTTAAATGAATACACTTCTGTAAAACCTATATTAGATTTAAGAAAGTGACATTGTTTATTGCTTATTAGTGTATTATTGTATACATGTTTTGTATATTTTTAAAGATTTTATGGTAATCTGTTTGACGCTGATTAAAGGAATGAATTTTCATTTAGGGAAGTTTTTAGATCAGACAAAATAATGAAATGATGTATTATAGCTTTAAGAAGCTGAAGTAAAATTGGCCCCAAACCAGCATATTTAAATGTGGTTGAACATTAATTTGTTAGTTCTGATGAAGCCCACGGACCGTGGGTGAAAGCGCTTAACTTGTTTTAAGGATTAAATCTATTTTTTTACTTCATACACGTGGCATTATTTATTGTTGGACTTTTGGTTGTGAGTATACAGCGTATGTTTGGCGTTTGAAGCTTTGCTGATACTTTGGTACGTTTCGTTGTTTTGAACGCTTGGTTCTGCAGTCGAAAAATGATGAAAGGAAAACAGTAATGTCTGTAAACTAAGTGAGCTCTTAATGGCAAAGGGTATGGGTTAAGGAGATAGAAACATATATAAGAAAAACAGTTTTAGTAGCTGGCAAAGTGAAACAGAGAAGGTAATAAAAGTGTACAGTAAGGGGAAATGGAGCTTGTAAAGGTGGTGATGGAATTCCAAAGAAGGAGAAAAATTCTTTTGTAAAATGATATAAAAGAAATGGTGTTGATGCTTTAATATGGTGCATGGTTACTTTACAAAGGTTTAGCAGTAGTTTCCATTGAACGTGGAGATGTTTGTACTGTTTTGAAAAATATAAATTATAAAGATCAAAATGTTTCATTGTTTTTATTGCCATATGCTGGGTTTATCCTCATGTTTACTTTTACTATAGCATTGTCTGACATTGGCTTTGCACCTATTATTATCTTTTCCATCAGGTCATTGTCATTTCCCTTACTAGGAACCAATATAATCTGCTCTTGTTGCTCTAGAGCAGCGGTTCTCAACCTTTGCAAGCTTTTATGAAGGAAATATTTTGGCAGATCCCTATATTTTGGATTTTGTTTTTAGACTGATAATTATGAATATAAATAAAGCAACATTTGAATTATATAATTACAACACAGTATCAGTAATCCATCTACATGGTGTGGGAATAGAACACACAGCCTTCTGCATCAAACTGGCTACCTGTTGTGCTACTAGCACTGTTTTAAAACTGTATACCACAACAGTGATCTCATTTGCTAAACAAAACAGTCGCACATTTTAAACAGACTTAGCATGAATGGCAGTAAACTTCTCTTCCCTTAAAGCTCACAATTCCTTGAAAATGTACTTGCAAGTAAGTTCCTTGAAAAATGCCACTTGGAAGTTGGGGTACAATTAAGGCTCTTGTTTCGTGTAACTAAGGTACAGGGTTTCAGCCTAAGCAAATTACTAACCACATATTAACCCTAATTAGGGCATTCCACTTTCACACACCTCAACCTCTTAGTGCAAGAAATCTAGACAAAGCCTAAATAGGGGCAGATTATAAAAATTGCTCTATGAACTTAGAAAATTGCTAGAATAGCAGGATTTGTGTTAGTATGCATTTTTTAAGGATATGATGTCTAAAACTCAAATGTCTGTCACTATTTAGCAACTTCAATCCATTTTGTGAGGAACAGACAAAAACATGAGGCAAAAATCTGGACATTCTGCAAAAACCTGGACAGTTGAGAGTTATGCTACCTACCTCTTGCACACGCATACGCACACGCACACACACACATGCACACCTACCTCCCTCCATCCCTTTCTCTTACACACACACACACACACACATGCCTACCTTTTTCCCTCTTACACACACACACACACACACACACACACACACACACACACACACACACACACACACACACACACACACACACCTTCTTCCCTGTTACACACATAGACACACACACACACACGCATGCACGCATGCACACACTTACACACATGCCTACCACTCTCCCTCTTACACACTCACACACACACACACACACACACACACACACACACACACACACACACACACACACACATGCCTACCTCTCTCCTCTTACACACACACACACACACACACACACACACACACACACACACACACACACACACACACACGCACACACACACACACACACACACACACACACACACACACACCTTCTCCCTCCTACACACACACACACACACACACGCACACACACACACACACACACACACACACACACACACACACACACACACACACACACACACACACACACACACACACACACACCTTCTCCCTCCTACACACACACACACACACACACACACACACACACACACACACACACACACACACACACACACACACACACCATACCTCTCAACCTCTTAGCACAAGAAGTCTGGACAAAGCCTGTCATAATGGGGGGGGGGAGCAAATGCCCAAAACTAGGGGCACATTTTAAATATTGCTCTTATAAACTTAGAAAGTTGATAGAACAGCAAGTTTTGCATTAGTATGAACTTTCTGAAGGATATAAACTCTAAAGCTCAAATGTCTGCCATTATTTTCTAACTTCAGTCCTCAATGATTTGCCAGGGATTTGCCAGAAGAATGCAATTTTATGAGGAAATAGACCAAAATATGAGGCAAAAAAATGGACATTCTGCAAAAATCTGGACAGTTGAAAGGATGCTGCTTTGGCAGGATTTATTCAAGCCTTGCTGAACAAAAAAAATTACCTTTAGGGTGTTTTAACACTGTGTTCTGTTCTCACTACTTAATTTCTGGAACAAAAGATCTTCAGTATCAGCTCTACAGTGCCAGCTTTGCTATGCTAGAGAGAGGCAGTCACCACTGCGACCAAATTAAATCCAACACTGTAACTTGCAGTCTGTAAGTGTCTCTAGTAGTCGTAGGATCATAGGATCATAGAAAGTTACTAGACTAATGGCCCTGGGGCCCTTACAAGCATAACCAAGTTCTACTCTTATTTGCATGATCAGCACCTATTGCCCTTGTCCAAGAGGGACACAGGTGGATACCCTGGGATTAATTTATGGTTACCCATCCAATCCAGATTGCGTTTGAAGAGGGCCAGTGAGGTCCTTTGTTTGACAGGTGTGGTAACCTCTGGATCTTCTGTTCCCTCCAGAGAAAATAGAACAGATTGTTTAAATTTCCCTCCAGGTTCCAAATGACAGGCAGAAAACACAGGGCAAGCAAGCAGCTGCTCAGCCTCAGCTACAAACACAGAAGTTATTAGTTCTTCTTCCTTTTTTTAACTCAGGACAAGCCCAGTTTCAGAATCACTGCTCTAGAGCAAACTTGAGAAAGTTTTTTTTTTTTCTCTGTTACTCATTCCTTATTTTTGATCCTAACTCTTTCTGATTTTTCTCTTTACATTCTTTTTGAATCTCTATTCTACGTTTGTTCAATTAATGTAATATTAATGCCCCCCCCCCCAATTATTCCTGTCTCTTCGGCTCTTGGCCCTTCTATCCACATATTAATGGATTTCTAGAAGAAATTATTCTTCATTTTCATATATGGGGCATACATACTGCAAATTTTCATTTTTTACCAATAATCTTTACTCTCCAGATACTCCACCATTATTATTCTCTCCTTGTAGCAATTTGTACTTCAAGTCTTCTTCTGAATATTAACATAACTCCTGTTTTTCCACCACCTGTCATGTGGTTAGCATGAATAGCTATCTTCCTGCTTTTAGCTTTCCCTTCCATTTAATTGTGAATTTGATTACTTTTAGTAGAATTACATCCTGATTTCTCCCCATGACACCTTTTCAGTTTTTTTCTCAAATAATCAGGTTTGATATCCGCACACATGCTAAATAACACCCGTGGTCTCTGCTAGTCTTTCCCCCACCCCAGGCCAGATGGATGCCCCTTCTTATTCTCTTCCTTTGGCATCCTGGGAATGCATCGACCTTACTGAAAGATGTTTGTCCAAATGGCAAAAAATCAAGATAATATTACCAAAACAACTTTCAGGAACAGTGGAGGTTTCTCTTTCTAAACTATATTGTGACCACAGAGTGGTTGTATATATGTTTGGGATATGTGTAATTGTTCATTTACAAAATGTACTCCCAAGGATTGTTGAAAGCTGTTTGGGCATTTTCTTTTAAATTTATCAGCATGCAAGTGAATATCTGTCAATAAAGTGGCATGAACATAGGTGCCATAACCTCATTGCTGCTTCTTGCAGGCCTGCTCCTGAGGAAGATCAGTTTTTGGTGATCCTCTTTCACCTATAACCTTCCCCCATCCCTTCTGTATGTTGTTTCCTTTTTCAAACTCTTCTTTATCCACTTTTTTTGTTTTTTGCTCTGCCACTTTGTTTTTCTCCACTCTGGATCCCCTCATTGTTTGCTTTATGCTTTCCCTTGCCACTCATCATATTCATCAGTATCTCCTCTCTTTTTCCCTTGAAGGTCCTTTTGAATTTATGTTCTTTACCTGGCTTTGACTCCTCTCCCATATTTTTATATTTTCTCCCTCACTTAACCACCATCCATGTAGTCCTTGTCTTTCCATTCTATCTGTCTTCTCCTGTTGTTTAGCCTTTAAGGATCTTCACACCTGCCCCATTGGTTTCTTCCCTGGAAACTCGATACACATGACATTTATCTGTTATACTTTGATAAAACTTACTGAACTTTAGCTCATAGCTTCCTGTCGCTTCTACTTCCTGCACAAGCCAAAGTGTTTCTTCTAGGCATGTTTTACAGTATTTACTTTGTTCCCATTTCCTCCATTCCTCCCCCCGAGCTTCTGTATATGTCTTGGATTTTACTTTTGTTTTCATTCAGTTCCTTAACTTTTTGCTTTTGTGTCTCTGCCATTTTTGCTTCTTTGCTCATATATTTGGTTTATAATTCTGTTTCAATCATTTAAGTCCTAAAACTTCTTTGACATTTTTTTTGTAAAATCACTCTTCCCACTGAGGTGCCTGCTCTCTGGGGAATCCTTTTCCTATGTATCTCAGATCTGTTATTGCTGGATCCTTTTCGGTCCCTTTCCATTTTACCAGCTGTTTTTCCTGTTTTGGTTCCATCTCCCCTTCTCTTCCAATCTCTGCTGCTTTTAGTAATTCACCACTTACAGCTGTGTGGTTCTTTTCAATTACTCTGGCACACCTCAGTTGTCTCATGCTCCTCTCCTGACTCTTTTCCTAATTCATGTCCTGTTTTGTTCTGCCAGCTGCCTTCCATTTTTGTCACATAAGTGATGCTGTCCACAGCTAAGTGTGCTCCTTGCTCTGCAGCTCTCCATTCAATTCTATGTCTCATACTAGCATTGGTTGTATCTTTGTTTGTCTTAGACTAGAGTGTTGTTTCATGCTCTGAATTATAGTGATTTTATTTATGAAATGCATCTTGTATTTCCACTGTTAGGTTTTTCTATATTCTAGAATTAGCTGCTGGGTGCCCAAACTGTTTTCAAGATGAAATGCCTTTATTCACAAAGGTACATTTTTATTCTGATTCACACATACCAGTAGACTGGATTCATTTATATAGGTTTATATACGTTTGGTATTGCAGTGGTCTCAGCTGTGTTAAGATTCTTTTGTACCATACGTCTGAAAAAATTGTCATTCTTTAAATTTCATTTGGAGAAGTAGGAGAGATTCTTTATTGTAGAGTCTGCACCAATTATTACCTCAAAAGGAGTAATAATTTCTGGTTTATCCACTGATTTCCTGCAGGGATCTTTAAAAAGATCCTTCCTGTTTAACATTTATTTCTCTGACTGCATAATGTATTTAATGAAAAACTGAACATGTTTACAAGCATACGATGGTGCTAACATTGCATTGCACTGGAAAATGACTTAAAACCCCATAAAATAATGTAAAAACTAAATAAGACAAAGTAAGCCTAGATGTCATAAAGGAAATCACAGATGTAGATAACATTCTAGACCCTTACGTTATTCTTAGCTTCACACAAAATTAGCTGAAAAATATATTTTTCTCCTTCTTTCATTAAGACAACTGTAGGAATTAAGACATATGGAATGACCAATGGACAATTTCAGACAACAGCAACAGTCCTGATTATAAACCTAAGATGGGATCCATAAGTGGGTTATAACTGGCACATAAGTGATGTATCCAACCCCTGCCCAGATCGTAACACCTCCGATCTTTCCTTGGTTACCCAATTTAACCCCTCCTTCATAGACTCAATAGCCAAACTCACCACATCTTTTCCAAATGATGTATCAGTTTCAGTCTCACCCATCACCCCTAACTCAACCTTCTCCAGCACCAAAACTACTCAGCTCCCCCATTTTACTATCAAACCTATTCTTATCTCTACCATAATAAAACTCCTACAAAAATTGAAACCATGCTCACATGCCCCTGATGACCTTCCATCTAACTTACTCAAGCTAGCTGCCAATAGAATAGCTTTACCCATCACCGTCCTAATAAATCATTTGATCCAGGAATCCTATATACCCCTACTCTGGAAAAAATCCCTTATTATTCCCCTTCACAAAGGGGGCAACAACACTGATATCTCTAATTTCTGGCCAATAGCCATCCTATCCCCATCTCTAAAATTTTCGAAAAATGTATTCGCCTAAACTCCTACCCTACCTCTTAGACAATCAGCTGCTGACCCCCACACAACATGGATTTAGACCCAGACACAGCACCACTATCGTCCTCCTCTCCTTCCTTGAAACCATCAACCACGTGCACGACTTTGGTAATATTGTATCTACCCTACTTCTAGACTTATCTAAGGCTTTTGATACTGTTTCACATAATCTTCTCTTGTCCAAACTCTCTCATCTCAGTCTTTCCACCTCCTCTATCAACTGGTTTTCCAGTTACCTCTCTGATAGACAACAAGCTGTCAAGTGTCAAAACTGTGCATCTTCCTTCCTTAACACTCTGACAGGCATACCACAGAGTTCTATACTAGGTCCTTTACTATTTAACATCTTCATAAATGACTTCCATCAGTGTATCCCAAATACTAAACTTGTCCAATAAACAGACAACTGTGCGATTATCTGCTCTGTCAAATCCCTCCCCATATTCATGAAATTAACTCAAGATGCCTTTTCTTCTACTGAGCGCTGGATGCTAAATAATTACCTAGCACTCAATGCATCTAAATCCAAAATATGATATTTACCCCTTCTAAACGCACCAAAATAGACAAGAACTCTTCCTCCATAGCTAGCCAAAACAAGGCTTCTATCAAAATTGTCCCCCATACAAAGCTTCTAGGAGTCCTTATTGATGAACAGTTAAAGTCTGATATTCATCTACAAGCTAATATTAAGAAAACCCACCAAAAACTAGGTATGCTTTATCACCACAGTCCTTATCTTACTCCCTCAACCAAGCATATCCTCTCTACCACCTACCTCATTCCCTCCCTCCTGTATGGAGCCCCATCTCCTTACTAATCTTCAATCCTCACTAAAGACAAAATACTCTTCCTGCTACAGCAAAATCTCGAAGTTTGCTACCAAATCCAGTTCCTCCTCTCACCACTGTGACACCCTCCTTAGCTTGAACTGGCTGGAACTGCCTAACTACCTCTCCTACATCCAACTATCAAATGCCCATAAACTCATCTTCAAACCCTCTCTTTGCCCCTCCCTCACCTCTACTCTCAAAACGCATCACCCTGATAGACTACTCAGGTCCAACAATCAGAAGCTGCTCGAAGTGTACAAACATGCACGCACTCCAGGAAAACTTCTATTATCTTTCTCCCTAGCATGTCTATGGAATTTCCTTCCACCAAACATCCATACCACCAACAACCACTCTGCCTATAAGACCTTGCTCCATTCCCACTGTTTTTCTCACTGGGAATGTGCCTCCTCCTCTCAGCCCACCTGACTTTCCTCTACTTCATCCCTATTTCCTTACCCTCCATCCTCTCGACTCAGTCTAATACTTGATTTTCGCTATTCTTATCTACACTTTTCTCTTTCCTATGTTATGTATCCCCTATTACTTCTTACATACTTATATACTTGTAAGATGTGTAATCCAGTATGCCCTGTTACTTTATAATTCTTAAAAATGGTTTGTGAGGCATAGTCCTCAAATGTTTCACACTATGCTTAATCAACTTGTTATTTTTATACTGCCTTTAAATGCTCTGTCAGGGCACATTACACTATGCTTTTTTGTTTATTATTTGTTTGTTTTTGCCTTTTTTTACATGCTGTTATTCCTTAAAACTGTGTAATAACTTGTGTTTTTGTTACTTTTCTATTGTACAACTGTATAAGGAGCTGTTCTCCCAGGGCCTCCATTGAAAATGGCTAATTTTTGGCCCAGTGGACTTTCCCGGTAAGCAAACCGTAAATAAATAAATAAATAAATACACAAAATATTTATGGAAGATGTACAAGCAAGGTGAACAACTGAAAAGCACCTTAATCATTATTTTTTTTTATTTTTATTTTTTGTGGCTAATCAATTGGACAGCTCGACACTGATGTGAGATGGACTGTCAAAATTTCAACTTCAGTGGATATTAAATTAGTCAAATACCTTGGCCAGATCAAAACAGGCAGCAGGTACAGTAAGTATAACCACTGTCAGTGCCTTCAGTGACCTTCTCAAAGAAGCCGACAATATTTAACAGACTTGAGTTACCATTAACAAAGCTGGCCTTCTATAGGTTTCTGATATCTTGATTTGTGAGGCAAACTCCAGGACTTTATAGCTCTGACTCATCATATTGATAGGGCTGGAGTTACAAGGGTTAGTGGTGGGCCAATCCATGTGGAGGGGTGGCCACACAGCACTGTAAAAAGATTTGGAGATATGACCTGCGACTAGGCTTAGGTTAAACAGTTTGAGGAGAGGTTCTGCAAGTGCATGTTTAACACTGCATATTAGACAACCAGATATATTATCTGGTCCCATAGAAGAGATTCGGTGCTTTGAACGTACCTTCAGACAGGATCCTTTCTAATGGTGATGGGCCAGTGGCTCAGGGATGATTGCAATTGGGATGAGGGTTCTAGGGAAGAAGTTGGCAGCAAACTTGCAAAGCTGTCTGGGTTTGAGTGGGAGGCCTGACTATGGAAAAATTCAAAACTGAGTTATGAAGTATTTCATAATTTTCTGAAATAGCTGAAGAAGGGCTTCTAGTTATTCTTTGCCTCAGTTACTAGCTTTAGTTTATTGGACACTTTGCTGGTCATTAAAGTTGTCTTCAGTTTCTTAGAGTGTTTCTAACAAGTCTCATGCTCTCATATGACTCTTGGTTCTTTTTATTAGACTCATTG